>NC_056729.1:993835847-993875847 GCF_019279795.1 Protopterus annectens
GTGTGTGTGTGTTTGTGTGCACATATGAGTGTGCATATGCATGTGAATTTTCTGGGTGGGCTTGTATTTGTGTGTGTATGTGCAGGTGTTTTTGTGGATGTACATAGATAAATGAAATCACACAAACTCATACATAGACACTCAAGATAGATGGAAACAATAAATCTTAAGATTAAAAATTTGTGTTTGGTATGAACAATTTTTAAACTGCAACTGCAAAATAAGATATGTCATATATGGAATAAAATGTTGATTTTAAATTAATTCATTTTAATTAATATTAATTAACCCTGCCTCTTGAAACTCAGCACTCATGGGAAGTGTTGCAGCAGACAATATTCATTGTTTAAGAAAGGTTGAAAACACATCTTTCTAAAGAAAATAAATGTGTTTCTTTTCAGGGATGTGGGACAGTATGTTTTCTATTGTGTCACAATTCTTAATACCTCACATGTGGCATGATGATTTAGAGCTTCTGTTATACTTTTATGCTAAGTGGAAATAATATTGTTCCTGAGGTTTGTCTGTACATAACTTTGGTTCCTGACTCTCCCCCGGATTCATTAATGTCCTGTGCAGGACTAGCGTAGTCCGTCACGAAAGCACCCATTTAGGAGCAGGACGGCAGTGCGCCATGCATAGTAATGAAGGCGCACTGCCCGAGCTCCTAGGCTTACATGGAGTGTATACAAGTGCAGGGGGTGTATCTGAGAGCAATGGTCTCAGAATATACACGCCCCTGCAATGAAGGACTGCAGAAAGGTAGTAAACAATGAGTGAGACCACCCATAGATGCACACTTACCCCCAGCAACATCCCCCCACATGTATAAGAGCAATAGTGAATAAAAAAATTAAAAAAGATATGTATTGTTAATGAAATGGATGGAGTTTAACTGTAGGTGCGCTGGCTTTCCCATCGCTTAGCTACGGTTAACGTGGTTTAAATAGCAAAAAGAGGATAAAAAGCAAGATATATGCAAATGAAGCAGTACAGCAATACTGTAGTGGGCAGAGCATTCACCTTACGAGCAGTCAATCCCGGTTCGAGTCCCACTGCAGTACATTCCATTTCAAATCACTGTTATGATCAATATATTTAGATGTATAATCTAATAAATAACATATATTTGTGAACTGGAGTAGTAAACTGTGTAATGAATGATAACCTCATACATTTGTCAAATTCACAACCTCCCCAAGAACCATTAGTCTATTACTGTCTAAAATATAACAGTAGTAAGGATAAATAAGCACTAGTAATCAGGTGTAAGTCTGTTTGCACGACGGTAAGCAGGGCTTACACAGAGTAAGCAATATTAAGTCTAACCATGTGAAAGCAGATGTCACCGGAATTTAGCAGTGCTTACCATCACGCAAACCTGCTGACAACTGCGTAAAACTGCTTCAATCACTCTGTATCCAATGGGCCTCATTCTGGCCAGCAACAAAATAAACAGCCTCTGCAAGGCTCGAAACCAGGAGCCTGCACACCATAGCCAATGTAATTTACCCCTATGCCACCACAGATATACATGACCCTGATGTTTGCACAAACATAGCATCCAGCAATACCATTCAGCATTACAGGACATGTATCTATACATGTAGATGTATGTGTGTACGTGCGTGTGTGTGTGTGTGTGTGTGTGTGTGTGTGTGTGTGTGTGTGTGTGTGTGTGTGTGTGTGTAGTGTGTATATATAGCTATAACTAAATAGATATATACCTCCCCCTCTCTGTTTTACATATGTATATATATATATATATATATATATATATAGTTTCACTTCATATCTCAAATTACTGAAAGCTCGAAATTCAGTAACTCGAGACTATGAAGTCAAACCATTCACAACACCGAAACCACAATTCCTAATCACACAATCACGAACATACATACACCATAGACTACTTAACATACACATACACACCATTCCACCTAGAGTACACAAACCACACAGCCCTACACTACATATAAGCAAGGGGGGCAAGCCACCTTACACCCCCCATGTGGGGGGGCTGCGGCCCCACCCCCTACATATTTATACCAACTCCGAGGTCGCACATATAAAAAAAAAACACTCACACCATGCCATCCTCCACTCGCTCGCACACAAATACACATCACACATACACAAACACCAACAAATTCAACACTCATACTTACACCTCCCTACCATTACCCACACACACAATGTACAAAAACACACACAAACACTCCATTTCCGGCACCATAACACTACACGCGATGTAGTGGAAATGCATAAGCGCGGATTTGAGATATTCAAATTCACTCTGAAGCACTTTCGGCATTATGGCTTTCATCTTCATGGTCTCGGGTTACTGAATTTCGAGTTTTCAGGAATTTGAGATTATGAGGGGGTGGGGCCCCAGCCCAGTCACAGCCCTTAAGGCCAAACACAATGCCAGACACACTTGTTATAGGTGACTCCACAGTCAGACACACTGACGTCCCACTCACCAGACTGAACAAGGAAAAGATCACAGTAAGCTGCCTGTCAGGCGCTAGAATCCGCCACATAACACAAGCACTCAGGTCACTCCACAGCAAGTACAAGTATGACTCAGTCATTGTCCATGCCGGTGTGAACGACCTGAGACGTACCTCCCTGGACTACATGAAAAGAGACATAGAGGAGCTCTCAGATTATGTAGCCCAGGCCGGTATGACCCTGACCCTGAGCAGTATCCTACCCTCACCAAGAATGATGCCACAATACAGAGACAAAATGATCAGCTTTAATAATTGGCTTAATTACTGGTGTCATTCTAAGGGGATCCAATGTCTGTCTGCCTGGGATGACATGCTTGACAAGCCATGCTGCTTCGCAAGGGATGGCTTGCACCTGTCAACCCTGGGCTTCCGGATATTGGCAAAGGCTCTTGCCACCCCCATAGTGCCTTTTTTAGGCAAGGCTCAAATGATAAACCTACCACCCTAGAAAACAAAAATGGAGAAAAACTAAGGGTAATACTGCTCAATGCCAGAAGTCTAAACCTCAAGATGCATGCCCTCGAAGCCCTCCTCAGTATGGAGAACATCGATGTCTGTGCTGTGACTGAAACCTGGTTCAAGGCTCCTGAGAGCACCCCAGCACTATCAGGTTATACCTCATATCATGCATTCCGGCCCCAAAATCCGGACCGAACCACAAAAGGAGGGGGAGTATCCATATTCATAAAGGATACCCACACCTCTAGGTTAGTGGCAATGCACGAAGCATCGGAGACCATCCACGTGCAATTAACCATAGGTAAAACTGCCCTACAGTTTGTAACATGCTACAGACCACCTTCTCAAACTCAGGAAACCCACACAGCCTTCCTGAAGACACTGGAGAGTATGAATGTCTCTCCAAACACCATCATATTGGGTGACTTCAACTACCCAAACATAGACTGGGAACATTACTCAAGCCCCAACACCCTAGCCCAAAGGTTCCTTGAGTTCATAAACTCAAACGCTATGGAACAACTAGTCACCATTCCCACAAGAGGAGAAAATATACTAGACCTGATCATCACAAACATGGGGACAAAATGCTCCACACCGGAAGTATATCCCTCATTGGTGAGATCAGACCATAAATTAATCTCACTGGAGATCCACATCCCGCCCCCACCCCCAGCAAAAAAAAAACACAGTGAAGAACTTCTCAAAAGCAAACTTCACACTTCTTAAGACTGGAGTGGTATCCTTCAAGGCCCCCGAGTCAGTGGAAACCACAACCCACGCTGCTGAAACCCTTACAAATGACTTCTTCGAGCACCTCCAGGAATGTGTGGATCAAGCAATCCCTAATAAAATCAAGACCCTTTCCACCAAAGGCAGGCGCCCGGTCTGGTGGACCCCAGCCATAAACAGACTCTACAACAAGAGGAGAAAGCTACTACATGACAGAGCAAAATCCCTAAATGGAAAGGCATCTCTGATCAATACTAGCAAAAAACTAAAACTACGATCACTCATAAAATCATCCAAGGCCAACTTTGAGAGAAAAATCGCTAATGACACAAAAGACAATCATAAAGCCTTCTTTAGCTATGTTAGAAACCTGGGTGGAAACTCCCAGATATGCTCAGAATTAGTCCAAAATGATAAAAAAATCACTGAACCCACAGACATTGCCAACATACTGGCAGACAGGTTCAGTGCAAATTTCTCCCCTCCCTCCCCCCCAAAAGGAGAAATATCTATCCCACCAGAGTCTAGCCTCCCAAACATCTCAGATGCCCAGGTGAGAGCTGCTCTCTAAAGCAAAAACACAGCATCAATGGGACCGGACGGTGTCCCCGGCTGTGTGCTACACGAACTCAATGAGGAACTAAACCCACACATAAGGCTGCTGTTTAATCTTAGCCTTACTACAGGATACGTACCCAAAGAATGGCGTACGGCAACTGTGGTCCCACTCCACAAAGGCAGTGCTTCTATGGACCCTGGAAATTACCACCCCATAAGCTTGACGAGCCTTGTCTGCAAAGCTATGGAGAGGATCATAATGGAACTCTTAAATAAAGACATTGGGGACCTACAGACACTGGATCCTACCCAATTTGGCTTTGTCAAGGGCAGATCCTACCTCTTGAACTTGGTCGACTTTTTCGAAACAGTCACTAAGGCCATTGATGAGGGTAAGACAGTTCACACAGCCTACCTTGACCTAGCAAAAGCGTTCGACACAATACCCCACTCGGGCATCATAGTAAAGCTCACCAGCTTAGATGTAAACCCATATGTCACAAGATGGGTTGCAAACTGGCTCAAGGACAAAACACACAGGGTTAGAGTTGCTGGTGCCATGTCAGACTCTAAGCCGGTCACGAGCGGTGTCCCGCAGGGCTCAGTCCTGGGGCCCCTTTTGTTCGGCATTTATTTTTCTGAAGTGCAGGCAAACATAGGGGGATTGTGGCTGACAAAATTTGCAGATGGCTGCAAACTGGGCACCATAATTGACACTCCATCAGACACAGACATCCTCCAGAAAGGTCTCATAGAAATGGATAACTGGTGCCGGAGCCATGGCCTTAAGCTAAATGCCAAAAAATGTATAGTCATACCCTTTGGGAAAAACAAGGTAACACCTAATTACCACATAGGTGGTAATCCATTAAACACGGAAGAAGTTATCAGGGACCTGGGGACCCAAATTGACAGTAACCTCTCTTTTGACACTCACATTGCCAAAGTGGTTAGGAAGACCTTCTACATTGCCCACCTGATCATGAAGGGATTCACATCCAGATCAGGAGAGGTCATTGTACCCCTGTACTCTTCACTTATCAGACCAATGATTTAGTACAACGCCCCTTTCTGAATGTACCTTACCCGACACCTGCAGCAGTTGGAAAGACCCCAAAAGGTCCTCACCAAAAGGATAAAGGGGCTCAAACATATGTCATACGATGCCCGACTGAAGAAACTCCAGCTCTATTCAGTCGCATACCGTCTGCTCAGAGGTGATCTGTGCCTGACATACAAGGCCATGTCCAACCCGGAATTAATGGACATGCTCCACCTCAAAAAATCCAAATCCACCAGAGCCACGAGAGCAAGAGACTTAAACCTCAACACGGATATAAATAGGACGTGCTGGAAGGACAGATTCATCACCCAGAGACTCCCTACACTATGGATCAGCATCCCAGTCCATGTGAGGCAGAGCCACTCACTGACTCTGTTCAAGAGAAATCTTGATGAGTGGATGGGAGATCGTAGGTTTACCCCGGGAATCATCTCTGTATCACTGCTGGACAGAGGCACAGCAAACTAATGGGTATAGTATTCTCATCCTAATGGGTGGTGAAAGCCACACACACTCTGGCCAGGCTTATAAATGCCCTAGGGCAGATAGCCTAGTATGAACCTATGAACCTATGAACCTATGAAGTGAAACTATATATATATATATATATATATATATATATATATATATATATATATATATATATATATATATACCTATAAAAACATCCACATATAGATATATACATATGCAGATATCCATACATCCATATGTCATCAGCAATAAATATATATATATATATATATATATATATATATATATATACACACACACACACACACACACACACACATATTCATATATATATATATATATATATATATATATATATATATATATATGTGCGTGTGTGTGTATGTGTATATATATATATATATATATATATATATATATATATATATATATATATATATACAGATATATATCTATAGATATGATACAGTACATAAGAATGACATATGACCACAGGCACCGCCAATGGGGATGAGGGGGCTCAGTCAACATACATCCCCCCCCCCCCCAGCCAAGCAGGTTGAACATACAAACAAACACACAAAAAAAGTAAACAAACCACTGCTTCCCAAATTACAGGCAGGGTACAACCAGTGGGAGAAACGTTGTCGACCCGCTAAGTCTAATCTAGAAACAAACACAGGAACATACCTTGTGGGACAACCCAAAAATTGATAGGTATTTGCGTTCCTTCTATTACACAGATGCACATGGAGGGCATGTATGTTCCCGGACTACAAGGTTGGGAAAGCCTGATGATCCATGGGTCGAGACAATGTATGTGATGGGTCCCGAGAAGTGGAGACTGGGCAGTGTGTAGTGGTGTGGTTGGACTTGACTTGCACCCAGAGAAAGGATGATTGCTGTACAGGAGGTGTGGGGGGTGATGATGGGCATGAAATTATGGTTTGAGGTGCTGGATGGAGCAGTTCTAATCGGACCGCCTCATGTATGTAAACAATAGTATGTATTGGGCAGAGCCTTCGCTAATGAGCAGGCATTCCCAGTTCAAGTCCCACTGCTGCACAGTCTCTTTTACATGGCAAAGCACGTTATAACCAATAGTTTTGTTGCAAAACCATTAAATAACATATATTTATGAACTGCAGTACTGCAAAATGCACATGTGAAGTGTCAGTGTCAGAATGAATAAGGCACTAGTAAGCAGGTTTAAGCACAAATAAGCAATAGCAAGCATATGTAAGCACTAGTAAGTGGGCTTAAGCCCGTTTGTGTGGCAGCAAGCATAGCCGACACTGGTTTAGCAAATCTGAAGCTAACTCCCTGTAAGCAGATGTAACGGTAGGTTAGCAGTGCTTACCTACGTGCAAACCCACTAACAACTGCTTAAAAGTGCCTTAACCACTCTGTATCCAATGGCCCTTGTTCTGCCCAGCAACAAAATAAACAGCCTCTGCTAGGCTGGACCACAAGACCCCACACACCATAGCGATTTACCTCTAAGCCATGTCAGATATATATAACCCTGATGTATTCAAAACATATCAACCAGCCCAGTCATTCAGCAGTACAGAGAATGTATTCCAACATGTAAATGTATGTATGTAAGTATATTAATATCTAAACAGATACAACATATCAATAGATGTAGATATCTATCTATCTATATATATATATATATATATATATATATATATATATATATATATATATATATATAAAGCCACACATCTGTAGATAGCAATGGTAGATTGACAAGTACAAATATGTCGACATGCACCGTTAATGGAGTTGAGATGCCCCAAACAATATATGTCATGTATGAATAGGCATGTGGTGCAATACACTAAAGTGTTACAGATCCCATAAGCAGGACGTGACATGGCATGTACACAACATGTAAACAGTACTACAACCCACCTGTATGATGTCAGGCTGGTAATGGTAATGGTAAGATATCATGCAGTACAGTGTGACCCCTACAGGAAATGTAAAATATGGAAGCTATCAACATCCCCAGGATACATATACACAGACACATATATGCAGATACAGATATACATATATATATATATATATATATATATATACACATATATATATACATATATATAGATCTACATGTGGCTACACAGACACATGCAGAGATATGTACAGTAAGATACATATGTAGAAGGTGCACACAATATGGAACAGCCACTATGCCTACAGTTCACAACTGAACAACTGGACGCTGTATGGGCCACCCATACAAATACAATGGTCGCCTGCAACATATACCCACAGAGAGGTCATAGAAAAAACACCAAACACAGGTTTGCAGAAATGGAAAACCTTTATTTGTGTACTGTTACAGTTCTATATGCCATGTTGTATAGCTGTGCAGACACTGACATCCATATAAACAGAGTAATGCAACTGTGAAACAGTTATACTAATACAGTAGTCTGGAAAGGTTCACAACTGTTGCTGTCCAGGCCAATGCCTTCATATTGTACAATAGTAATGACAGACTCGGCCACAGGATATCAAACAATCAACAGTATGTAATACAGGTGTATAGTTCAGCAACCTCCATCTACACTTTGTAAAAAATCACTAAGTGTTGAATACCTCAGTTGACAAAATGGGATGTAACTGTTACATAACAAGGCATAACTGACACCATCACAAGCACACTGACAAACAGAACAGTCTTGTATGGTAGGAGGCAATAGGCCTGCATTAACCCAATATATGTGAGTAATGTAAATATAGGTGAAGTATACGGTACTGTTCACCCAGATACCTTAAGTCAGATCACCCCTGATACCCCCACATTTTGTAACAGCCTAGGTCAGTTATGGTGCACCCCCCCCGACTCAGTACTACAGGCCCATATACCACTGTTACATACACTGGCCTCTGGAGTGCATAAGGGCACACATGTATTGTTTTGGTGTATCCCACACATACATGGCCCCAGCACCACTGTATGTGTGGAGGATACAACAGCAGTGGACTGATGGCACCAATGGCAGTGTGATATACACACAGCCCACTACAGAACAACCCATGACAGCATGTCATATGTGCAAAGCTTTGTATGTAGGTGGAGGACAGAGGCTGGAACACAGGCCCATATGTGGGAAACTGTTGCCATACACTAAGCAAGTTGCTGGTGTTACAGAATAGTCTGCAACATATCCTTAGCCAGGGAATTGAGGTTAGAAACATAAATGGATGTAGCCATGTACTGACAGCACTCAACAGACACACTGCCAGTGACATATCTGACACAGAACCGGTGTAGTGGACAGACAAAACATGATAGGCACACTTCTGGACACCAACAGGATTGGCCCACAGTTGAGAGCCATGCAGGCAGACTGCATTCCAAGGTAAACTAGTATGTACACACACACACCCTGTAACACCAGTACTATATAAAGCATAACCCGACTCTGCTCAGAGTCTGTCTGTATTTCTGGAATCTCCTACAAATATGTAGCTGGCCTACGTGTGCCGGTTCCCCTGGAAGAGGTACTGCTACCTGCTGTCTGTAACACTGATTTCAAACACAGGAAGGATGCCCATCACACAGGAATGGTAAAGGGACCACGCCCACATGATGTAGGGATTTATAGTAGCTGGTTGTCATGACAGTGGTAATTGGAAGTACTACACAGCAAGCTCCATGCAGTTAGCAAGTGTAGGACACTGATTGGTGCAGAGGCCATCACCTGATCAAGTGCATCACCTACTAATGCCAGACTACAATCTGCCCCAAACAGCTCAATCCATTCACAGGAGAGAGAAGGCAAGCAAGCTAAAACAAAAGTAGGAAAAAAGAAAAATCACAGCTAAAAATGCAGCCATCTATGCAGCTGCCAGTCATTAATATATCATTCCCACAACAGGTATGTGAAGTATATGTACATGCATTAGAATGTAGTACTTGCTCCATTGTAATGTGATAGATGATGTGGAATGAGTTATATGTGTCAGCAGGTGTTGTTGTGATGATGGTCAACTGAACAACTGCTATGGACAATAGTGTTTGTCGTAGAGGGCCATAGCTGTTAACTGTGCAGGTCAGCACTGACAGGATAAAAGCCATCATAGTGTGTGTTGTGTAATGGGGATTATGCATATGATGTGACCAATAGCCAGTGGTGGACATAATGCCAGTATGATGGACATGTCGGAGCCACAGACCACCACTGGCAGGATACCCAGGTGAATCTGTAATGTAGCATGCCAGAATGCCATAGGTGTGTAAAAGGGTTACCTGCAAACAGGTCCCACATATACCCCACTAATGTCAGGCCATGCCCATATGTGGCAGCTGTCTGTGTTGTAGCAAGGCAGATCAGTGCAACTTGCAGGAAGGTGTCGTGAGATTGTGGAGTTGATGTCTGAATGTACCCCACATATAGGTATGCATATGTGTACATATGTCACATATATAATATATAAGGATAACTGTATATCAGCATGTATGTACAGAAATATACATATACCAATGTGTAGACATATATAGATGCACATATATATGAATTCACATATATCTACACATATATAGATATATACCTATAAGCAAATGTCTACATATGTACAAACACACACAGAAACAGATATGTATGGAAAGACATGTCACCTATATCACTACCACAGTGATGTGTGCTATGTGTGAGGCAGCAGCACACATAGCAATACACACAGATATCTACAGTTGGCAGTGTGTGCACCATGGATGGGTATGTCACATGTTAGTCCCATCCTAGCACCACAATGCCCTCACCTGTGAAGTATGCAATGGGAATATGAGGAAGTATGGCAGATACACATGTGGAGATCATGATTGGTAGATATAGAGGACAGTCTACAGGGGTGGTATGTGACACATGTGGTGGGTAAACACCGTGGATGGTGTGTGAGGTCCATGATGTGGACGCCCCATAGTCCCCAATATGGGCACAATGGGAAAAAGGCTCCCACCAACTGCCACTAACAACAGCAGTCCACACCCTGAAGGTGCCAGATCTGGTGGCTGAGCAGGAGGAGCATGATGGCCGTGTGAATGTATACTGGGTGTCTCAGACTGATGTCGCACATCCCTCTTGTGTCTGTGGAGCCTGGTATGGAACAGACTCTAGACCTGAGCTCAGCAGACATGAGCATGTTGGTGTGTGCCCTGAGGGGGGAAAAACATCCCCTGGGTGGTTCCACCTGATGGTATTGCTGTAACAGTACATGAAGAGGCCCCAGGTTGGCATACACATGTGAAGTGGCTAGGTATCCTGGTCAGATAGGTGTGGAGAGGTGGATCAGCTGGCCAATGGAACATATACATGTTATTGTGTCACTGTCATAGTACATATATAATGGTAGTAATTGTTTACATAATCCCGGTACATGTCCAACAGCATGCATAGAATCCCCTAATAACACAGACTGTCAGATGTGCAGCAATCTCATAGCAGCCATACCACTGGCATATATGTAACCATAGTGGCCATGCCAATGGCATGCAAGTGAATAATCTGTAAGAGGCCAGCCATGTTAGTGTCCACACAGGGGACATGGCTACAATCACATTGCAGAAGGTGTGATACAATACACAATCTGTCCAAACGGTAGTTAAGCTGTAGCCATATCTAATGAGTTGTGTGTATAGTCTGTTGAAGCTGATATGGTGGTGGGGGGGGTGATACAGATGTGTATTATGAACTGTGGTAACCTTGCCATATGAGTCACTCAGGCCTGTTTTCATCCTCATGTTTTTCAGACAAGATTGCACACATCAGGTTGCCCGTGTATTCAGCGGAGGAGAATGATGTCATTATCAACCACCTGGTTCAGCACTACCAGGTCCTCTTTGGCAGGACAGCACATGACCAGCAGGAGCAGACCACCCTGTGGAACAATCTAGTCCACAGGGTCAATGATGTTGGCCTGCATAACCGCAGTTATGAGCAGGACCAGCATCATTGCAGTGACCTGCTTCGCAATGCTCGTTGGCATGCTGCTGGAGTCTAGGGGGATCATCTTGCCACAGGAGGGGCCTTGCCATCCATCCTCCCTGACACTTGTGGAGGAGCTCCTGGCCAGCCTCGTGGCACCTGCCCATCTGGAACACCATCAACCACTGGACCCCTTCGTGGAGGTGGGTATCACCCAAACACCAGCCAAGGAGCATGCAGGAAAGGACACAGAGCACATCAGTAGGCCACTTTTGTGTATATATCTGCAGTGGTACAGGTAAATTATGCATACCTAATATGCCATACAAATATTGTGTTGCTGCATTGTAGTGATAAACAGATGTCCAGATGTAGTAGTATTGTGGGAATTTAAGGTTGATGTATGGTAGTACTGCACCCAGCCTGTGCCAGTGCCATGGGTTTGGCCACTGACATTGCATCTCTCACCCACTTATGTAGGTCCCTCCAGGGTAACAGCAAGGCAGCAGCCTGTAGCTGGTGAGTATGTCTTATGTAGATGCATGCCAACTCACCGGACATGTAATGGTGATGTTGTATTCCATGCACACATCTAACACACCTACCCTGAATGCATGCTGTACATGTGCATGTATTGTTACTGTGAAATGCATGGTCTCACATGGGCGAACATGATGGGGTATTGAAAGTGTATGTCACACACCTGCATGACAACTAACATCCTGTCATTGCGGAATTTGTCCAGGGGCGTAACATACTGTTTGTAGACATGGCTTACAGTGGTGACATGTTCTGAACAACACCCATATACAGTGCAACTCCAGTGTACATACCTGTAGGGCAATACCAACTGCTGCTGAGATACACTATGGCATACGGCATTACAGTAGTCCACATTATCAGCTGAGTCTAAGCTGCAACATGTGGTGTTCAGTGTATGGGACATTGCAAGCTGACACATATGTGTAGGGCTTATCTGTCATGCATCTGCATAAATGCTGAGGGAGGGGGGTCTCAGAAAGACACACCAGTGCACTGCAGCAGGGATCCTAAGGATGGTAGGAATGGTTCTATCTTCATATAATCAGGTCCAGGACCTGTGGCAGCCATAACCCTATCCACAATGCAATAGTGACGGCATTGTGTGAACACCATGAGATGTGCACATGAGTAGACCTTGCAGTCATGCAGAATAGGGGGGCATGTGTAGGGTAGGCTGTACATACACTGGCAAATGCAGAAAGCTCATGCTGGCATATCCCTGCCATGAGCAATAACTGCTGTAGTATACACAACAAGAGGTGTGATAAACTTTCATGATAAGGGTGTACACGCATATCCCCACATGGTGTGTATGCATTGCGGTCAGCAGCTGTACACCTAACACAATCTGTAGACACTGCATGTGAAAGTACAGGACATATGTTACATACTGGTGTTGTGTACAGCTAAGATATGCAGTGCTGTGGTCCCATGGCAGATCACGGATGTGTGTGTAAAAGCAATAAAGGTGTGTACACCCCCCATATCCACAGTATGCTCTGATGGTTGTCAGTGTAATCATTTCTGCAGTGGCCATACATGGTCTGTTGATGTTGACACCTGTAAATCAGGCATCAGGCATTCAACAATGACAACAGTCCACATATCATCCCAGGTATGTGTTGCTGAAACACATAGAGGCTGTGAGAGTTACAGCTGGCATAACTGACACAGTACTACACATTCACCAATGGGTTGGTCACTTGTGAGTTGTGGTACACAGTACTTGGCAGGGTGCAGAACAGGTGCACAGCAATAATGTGTACATAGGTGCAGTGGTATCTAGGGGAAGGGGCATCACCTAGTCACATCAAATGCATCATGCACATGTATACCATTGCTAGCATGGTGTGAGTATTGCTGAACTGCATGCTGTTCTGTACTATATGTACTGCATGTTGGCAGATGGGTAATTGGAGGACTGTGTGTACGATCATTGTGCAACCTCACGTGTGTGTGTGTGTGTGTGTGTGTGTGTGTGTGTGTGTGTGTGTGTGTGTGTGTGTGTGTGTGTGTGTGTGTGTGTGTGTGTGTGTGTGTGTGTGTGTGTGCATCCTGGTTGTCAGTTAGTTTGCCTGCAGGGTCACTCTGGCCAAGTGGTGGGAGGTAGATGCATGTATGATGCGTGTGTGCATGTGTGTGTGGCCATGTATGTACATGTGTGATTGCGGAATGTTCATACGGCTGCACCTTCTCTTGGGACTGTGCAGTACATGGGCATGGAGTGCCACATTGCACACCAGGAATACCTGTCATGTACTCACAGGACAGCAAATAGTATAATATGGCCTGTAGCATGGATCAGGCATCAAGAGGGAAGGTAGACCCCAGGTACACACTTAATATCGCTGTCAGCGAAGTGGTCTCCTACAACCCACATATGCAGCTCTTCAGATGCATTGGGGAAGTAATAATCAACACCAGGGAGTGTATCAAATATACAGCTGACACATGATGGGCCAATGGAGCAGCATATCCAGCATGCACTGAGCATTAAATACACATGACACACCAGTGGGAGCTATTATGGGTGCAACATAGTAGTCCATACATATAGGGGCCATGCACATCATTCCAGTCATACAGAGGGTGCATACCGAATGACAGCATTGAGGCCATGTTACTCCACTATACACATGTCAGGCAGGTAATGTAGCAACAGCCCTTGTGTTGTGCCTGCTTGTGTGGGCATTTAGAGGACTGTGATGTTAATGAGTGGTATCAATGTGTGTATGGGATGCAGGATGGGGTAACATATGGAAATATATAAGTGGGACTGTCTGTAAAGCCATGGACAGGTAGGTATTACGGAGATGTGTGTGTGTGTGTGTGTGTCTGTCTGTTTTGTGTGTGTGTGTGTGTGTGTGTGTGTGTGTGTGTGTGTGTGTGTGTGTGTGTGTGTGTGTGTATTGTAAAGCAATGTTGTACAGGTTTTAAAGTGTGGTTATTGTTTTCACCCACAGGTGGCAAGGTGGGTCTGATGTAGGTGTCCATACAGACACCAATGATGATGATGATGGTGATAATGTTGAGGCACAGGTGTTTTTTTCAGGGGCCAACACTGCGCCAACATGTGACATCCCTCTTTTAGCCACCCTACCCCCCCACATAGTTAAAGTGTCTAAACACACCCCATCACCAATGGCCATAGCAAAGGGACAGCTGGCGTTCAGTGGCAGTGCACAGGAAAGTGTGGTAACCATGCCTACTATGTCCAGTCTCAGCAGTCATAGCCAAATGTCCGGCAGGCTGCCACATAGGCGGATGTCCCAGGGAACTCATGGTAGGGCTGCTGGACATCATTCTCCTGGCATAGGCAACATAGCTGCAACCAGCAGAAGCATGTTCCAGGCTGTAATAGTGGTGCACGCATGTATTGAGCATTATACCAGACAGGGCCTTAGGCTGCAGAGGGCTGCACTTGCATCTGTAAGCGACAACTTCCGTGAAGTGTTGGGTGCCATCCATGCTTCTACCGAACAAGCAGATAGACAGCATGATGAGATAATGGCCCTCATCAGCTGTGGTGTGTCCGTGCTTCAACATGTGGTAGGGATGCGGCAACACCCGCATGGACGTGGGCCAGCAACACCAACAGCTGGCACTCAATGTGGGTGTGCTAGTACACCAAGGGGCTCCTGTAGTGGCAGTAGCAGCCCCGGCAGTGCAGGGGTGTGCTGTCCACTACACCACAGCAGGTCACATGCACGTGGTCCTGGCTAGTCCCCGGAGGTATGTGGTACCAGCAGACAAATGTCATCAACAGGTGAGAGTAGAACTTCAACACCTTTACCTGCACGTGCCCACTGAATCCCTGGCAGGCACAGTCCACGTGTCCATGGCCAAAGGTAGTGAACTGCACACCCTGCCAGGTATGGTCTGCAGCTGTATATAAACACCTGTGTAGGGCAGCCACAATGCAGAACTGTCTGCATGCATACCCACACACTATGCAAATACACATAGGGTAACCTCATACGTACATACACCACTTCACCTCAGCCAGCTCCCCAGAGTACACCCCTCACCCACACACATGGTGTCACATGTATGGCCCACCCTTAGCCTCTTGCAGACCAACACCACACCCAGTGCATATGATGATACCTGTGCCCCATCCCTGTCATCCATACCATCGATACAGGGACAGGCTGATATGGTTCTGATGCATACAGTGACTGTACACCAGTGTACCACAGTCCTGCAGTGTAACATGTTGTAGCATGTAGAGTGTGAGGCATATTTGGCAGGGAGTGTAGCCATCCAGCAATGATGCCTTCTAGCTGTTAGTAACACGGTTTGGTTGTGGTCTCTAAACTGATATGCAATTGTGTTGTAGGTGTACATGTATCAGCACGAGGATGGTCTGCAGTCATATTGCACAACGGGTTATGTCACTGTGCTGACACCATGGCAGTGACATATCTGGGGTACAGTCAAACACATTTCACAGGTTACTATACCGGGTATTGCCTGTGCCACATGGACAGGTGGCCCGCTGAGGCATGTATACCCTACAACCTGATGTAGACCCATCCACACACACGCATGCTGTTACTTGCCAACACTGGGACTAGACCCCTACCTAGCAATGCTGTGATACTGATGTGTGTGGCTTACATTGCATAAACACTGCCTTAACCACTCTGTATCAAACAGACCTTGTTCTACCCAGCAAAATGAGAAGCCCTTGCAGGTCATGAACTCAGGGCCCTTTAGACTGAAGTCACAACACAGGACCACTATGCCATGACCACTGTGGGGACAGCTGTTGTGTTACCAATATAGCTGTCATTACCCAAATTGAGTGGTATTGAACACTTGCCTTTATGTCCTAGATTATGTAGTCCTTGTCATTAATATGACTGTTGCATCACATATGCTGTTTTATCATAATGTACACACAGCAGATACATATGGTCAGATACATATGGGAGGGTATACACAACCATGACGTTTACTCATGACAGGTATATGGTTGTATACATATAGGTGTACAGATGTCTACATGTACATACACAGGTATACGCATGCATATGTCTATATACACATCTATATAGTGCTACATATATATGGTCATGTGTACACGTCTTCTTATGTACATATGTATACATATCTATACATATATGTAGCTATACATATATGTATATATAGATATATGTATATGTACATATAGATATATGTGCAGATAGCTATATATGTATGCACATCCTATGTGTACAGATATGCCTAGTTATGTTGGTATATATATATATATATATATATATATATATATATATGTATATAAAATCTACAACTATATGTGCATACATATCTATACCGATATACCTACTACTGTTGATATATCAGTAGATATCCATATGTATATGTGCATATGTATCACTATCTGTATATGTGTAGACATATATTGCTCTGTATATGTATATATCTGGGTGTGTTTATGTATATCTATGTACATATACATACCCATATATATATATATATATATATATATATATATATATATATATATATATATATATATATCAATATGTATATGTGTAATTATATATATATAGATGATTATATGTACAGATATTCTCACCACATGTCCTAGACATGGAGTGTAGCCCTACCCCAGCCCCTATACTCTCAAAGTCATAGTGCAAGTGGATGTCAGGTATGTATAGCAGGTATATTGGTAGATTATTGCTACTGTAATTGGGATTGCCTTCACAGACATGGTGTGTGTGGGAGGTCACATCTGATTTCCACGTGTGCCATTGGCCACTGACAGACATCCTAATGACATCCTAGTAAAGTACCACTGCTAGCAAGTAATGCCCTCATGGACTGCAGCACAGATATTGGCCAATATATGTGGACATTCTGAAATACTCCTTACAGTCCAGAGGTATACACAGAACCCCTTAGTGCTAAACATGTGTACCATGAATGACAATATGGATGTTAACAGCTATGTAGATGGATATAACACATAATGACTGGTATACATATGCCACCATAGGTTATGTATTCACACACCCCTGTCTGGCCTGACACATAATAACCACTGTTACAGGGGTGCCATGGCCACATACTACCCACTAGATATTGGCATACATCTTTACAGCATCCCAATGCTCTGTCTGACATACATGACTGTTAACAGAGAACCGGCAGCAGTACATCCAGCAAGTTTCTCCACATGACATCTCACTGGATCAGTACACTAAGCTGCTAGACATGTAACAATACACTGTGCAGGCTACAGGCAGACTGGCTCAACACTGGCCTACATCTCCTATGGGGGAATGCACATGTACCTGCATATATAGCAGGCTCTGCAGGCATGTCACAGCACAGGGTGAGGTACACCTGTGTGAAGGTGCATAACCACATCCAATGTGAACAAAGCCACAGCCACATATGGTAAGCTAGCATAAAAGTACAGTATCTGTTCAACACCATCCTCATATGTGCCACTCACAGACTAACCTTACATATACCGGGCTTCTAAACGGTGTGATCTGCTGGCTGTCTGTGGTATGGGACATGTGTGGGTGTGTGTGTGTGTGTGTGTGTGTGTGTGTGTGTGTGTGTGTGTGTGTGTGTGTGTGTGTGTATATGGCCCTACAAACATGTAAGCCAATATGGTAACATACAGTGGAGCAGCATGTAACTTCAGACAGGACGGGACCTATAAAAATGACATCTACCACAGTCTGTACACAGGCTAAATGACATATTAACAATACACACACTGTCGACATTCACCACAGTTACACAGACCTCAGTGCTGTACAAACAACCAGAGAATGTCCTGGTAATGTTGGCAAATATTACCTGTACAGTACATAACATGTGTAGCGTTCTGATATCGCACTGTCTTGATCAGATATGATGACACTAATGATGGTGTACAGCACATATGCACCTCTTAATGCATGACCTATGTACAAAGGTTGACAGGGTTGTGGCTGGAAGCACATACACTGGGCAAGTATTGACATGTTGCTGTGATGACCTCATACATTTACTGTTGTAACAGGGTATGTTGCAACATGTGTCCTATGAGGGCTATGAAGTCAGTAATTGTCACGGCTTTCACCATCTACAGACTGAAATCCTCACACTACCTTCTGAAGTTCACAGATACATGCTCTGTGGGTAATACATGATACCAAGGGCACAACACACTGCCCAGTCTGCAGATGACCCTGCAGATGCACATTCCTCATAAACATAGAACTGACATGGCAGGTATTACAACATGTAGGACAGCCGTATCCACACACACACTGTTAAACTAACATTACTCCACATGCAGTATAGCAGCACTTACAGTCTGTAGTCAGGTCAGGCACATCCCCCTCCTGTGTGTTGACATTTTTCCACAGTGTATGTTGTTAGTACCCACAGTGGATTTAAAGGGCCAACACCAACATAATGTTCCTAGATATTGGAGTGTGTTTCTATGCAATTGGCTATTGGAATGTTACCACAGCTGTTCCACATGCACTCTGCTAGAGGAGGACTGCAATTGGTGCAGAGGCCATCAGCTGATCATGATCATCACTTATAAAACACAAGCTGTTGCCTAAGCAAAGCAGGTGTACATCTCCACATCCACCAGAGAGGGTGTGAGAGGGACAGACAGAGACAAAGTATGTCAGGGAAGGTGTGGGTGAGTAAAACCTAAGCATGTTTGTGTCACACACCTACCAGTACAGGGTTTCAAACACCTGACTGACTATGCATAGCTATTAGATGTGTATGCCGTTATTGCATGTGCCACATAGCTTACATGTTGGTGAGCTATCCAGACGTATATGTGCTGGTGAGTGACATCTGCAACACTGTTGCGATACAGTAGGTGTAGCACACGAGCCTGTCCACACAAACAGGTGTTAGCGTCAACACAGCCACACTCTCTAAGGGACTCATACACATTGCCACACTTGGCAGGGTAACAAATGCACGTCCTACCCAGTTACTTTGCCACAGTACAGTAATGCATAGGTATCAAATGGCCCACAGGGTTTATCCTGGGGTTCTATGGTCAAAGGGTATGTGAAGGTGTCTGACATTAGAGACCATGCTTCAGTATGCCAATGGGGATGGTACTGGGTTTGAATGTGGTCGAAAGCATCATACACCACACACACGGACACAGGGTGCCAGTACTGGAATGCATGTGTTCATTGCTTCTCATGTGTGTAATGGTTGACTGCGCCAGACGGCTGTACAAGGCTAGGTGAAGGGTATACCTTGGCATCAGGCCACATGAGAATGGTCTGCGTTATGGCATAGGGGTGTAGTGTCTGAAATAACCCACACAGTTGGGTATAGTATTCACCATCCAGTCACCTGGGTTACTATTGTGTGTGGCCAGTGCTGTGCAATGCTTGCCATGTATGTGTTCTATATGCCATGACATGGACAGTGTCTGGGATGTGCACACATTCATGTACAGTGGCATGTGGAAGTGTACCTGGTTTGTCTGGCACATGTTGTGTACAGAGAATGTTATCATCAGATGTGACAGTCCTGCCCTCATGTGGCAGGGCCAGGTAATGGACAGCAAGATGACCCTGCACCTACATTGATAGCATGCTACAGGTATTCCCTGGTGTCATTGGCATCTGTTTATGCAGGGCATGTGTGTAAGGCATGGTATGTCCTTTGTAAATCACATTTGATGGAACCACGGTTGTTGCAGGCGTCCAGTGGGAAACATACTGAAGGCACACTGTCTGCAATTATATGCCTATCGTACTGATGGACAGGGTGCCATGGCCTCTGTAGGACACTGCATTCACACTACAGTTACTATTAGTCAGCAATATGCAGTGTACTACACACATATTGGCTTGCCTCAGCATATGTGTGTGTGTGTGTGTGTGTGTGTGTGTGTGTGTGTGTGTGTGTGTGTGTGTGTGTGTGTGTTTGTGTGTATGAGTCATGGGTTGAGAGTGTGCTCTGGGTGATACTGGGGTTGGTGACTGTGATTGCCTGGCCTTAATGTTACACGTATGGGTATGGATTTACACCGCAGCTTCTAGGCTATTTCACAGCTGTTATCCCTGTACAGTGGACATTGTGATATATACTAGGGCCACCATGTAAGAAATTTGCAAAACCCACTCCACATTGGGCCCAGATGTCATACACTCACACCCACCTCCACACAGGATATGAGTTACAAAGACACACCTGTCATGTCTGGGAGTAGAACCCCTACCTAACAAGTTTATAGCACTACACAGTTATAGTGCATGCCACAGTAATTACTGCAGTACTTTTTTCTCCAAAGGTGTATATCTCATTGGCTGACATCAGCAGGATTGCCAAAGTAGGGCATTTGACATGTACTGAGTTTGACTAGTCTAAAATGCATTGCTCCATACACAAACAGTGGAACACACACAAGACATCCACAACTGCCTGGTATGGATATAGAACCACTAACAGACATTTATATCACACTACAGCATGGAGTTATTATAGGACACACCATGGTGATTGCTGAAGAGCTTTTTCCCCAAAGGTGTATAACACATTGGCTGACATCAGCAGGATTGCCAAAGTAGGGCATTTGACATGTACTGAGTGTGACTAGCCTAAAATGCATCGCTCCCTACACAGACAGTGGAACACACACAAAACATCCACAACTGCCTGGTGTGGATATAGAACCCCTAACAGACATTTATGTTACACTACAGCATGGAGCTATAATAGGACACACCATGGTGACTACTGAAGACTTCTTTCCCCAAAAGTGTATAACACATTGGCTGACATCAGCAGGATTGCCAAAGTAGGGCATTTGACATGTATTGAGTGTGACTAGCCTAAAATGTATTGCACCCTACACAGACAGTGGAACACACACAAAACATACACAGCCCACTGGTGGGGGTATAGAACCCCTAACAGAGATATATATCACACTACATCATGGAGCTGTTATAGGATGCAACACAGATATTACTGGAGGACTACTTCCCCAAAGGTGTATAACACATTGACTGACATCAACAGGTTGCCAAAGTACAGCATTTGAAATGTACTGAGTGTGACTAGCCCCTAATACATAGCTCCATACACAGACATTGAAACACTCATAAAACATCTATAACTGCCATGTGTGGGTATAGAACCTTACCAGAGTTCTGAATCACACTACATCAGTACACAGTTATGGCACACGGTATGGATATTACTAGGCTACAACCTTCCCAGAGGTGTATTTCGGAGTGGATGACATCAGCAGCCTTACCAAGGTAGAGCATTTAAATTGTAGGGGGTGTGCCTACCCTAAAAAGCATTGTATATACACAGACAGAGTCAGACAGACACACACAAACATAGTCGCCAAGGCTGGGGTTAGAATTCCTACTCAACTAGTGTATCACATTACAGCAGTACACAGTTACAGCATGCACCATGGAGATTACTGGCCTATCACTTCCCCAAAGGTGTATTTCAAAGTTGATGACATTGGCACAGTTGCCAAAGTGGACCATTGGAGGTTGTAGTATCTGCAAATGGACTCAAAAGCATTGCTCCCTGCACTCACAAAGGAACACTCACACACACACAGACACACACACACACACACACTTGTCATGCCTGGGAATAGAACTCCTACCTAACTAGTTTACAGGATGCATTACGGAGATTAGTGGGCTATAGCTTTCCCAGAGGTGTATTGGTGTATTTTGAGGTGGATGACATCAGCAGCCTTACCAAGGTAGAGCATTTAAATTGTAGGGGGTGTGCCTACCCTAAAAAGCATTGCCTTTTACACAAACAGACATAGTCACCAAGGCTGGGGTTAGAACTCCTTCTCAACTAGTTTACCACACTACAGCTGTACACAATTACAGCACGCACCACAGAGATTACTGGTTTACTATTTCCCCAAAGGTGTATTTTACAGTTGATGACTGCGACACACTTGCCAAAGTGGACCATTGGAGGTTGCAGTGTCTGTGAATTGACTCAGAAGCATTGCTCCTTACACTGACAAAGGAACAAACCCACACACACACCCACACTTGCCATGTCTGAGAATAAAACAACTACCTAACTAGTTTATCACACTACAACAGTATGCAGTTACAGGATACACTACAGAGATTACTGGGTTATAACTTTTCCAGAAGTGTATTTCGAGGTGGATGACATCAGCAGCCTTACCAAGGTAGAACATTTATATTGTAGGAGGTGTGCCTACCCTAAAACATATTGCTTTCCACACAGACAAACACACAGTTGCCAAGGTTAGAACTCCCACTTAATTAGTTTATTATATTACAGGAGTACACAGTTACAGTACATGCCACAGAGATTACTAGCCTAGCCCTTCCCCAAAGGTGTATTTCACAGTTGATGACATTGGCACACTTGCCAAAGTGGACCGTTGGCGGTTGTAGTGTCTGTAAATGGATTCAAAAGCATTTCTCCTTACATTGACAAAGGAATACACACACACAAACTTGCCATGTCTGGGAATAGAACTCCTAAATAACTAGGTTAACATACTACAGTGGAACTCAGCTACAGGGCACGCTATGGTAATTACTGTGCGAGAAGTTCCCAGAGGTGTATTACTAGGTAAATGGCATCAGCAGCCTTGCCAAAGTTGATCATTTGAATTGCAGGGAGTGTGACTAGCCTAAAAAGGCATTGCTCTCTACAATGAGAGACAGACACACACACAATTGCTATGTCTGGGAATTGAACACCTACCTAACTAGTTTATCATACTACAGCAGTACAACATTATGGTATACACTATAGAGATTATTGGGCTACAACTCTCACAAGGGTGTATTTCACAGTGGATGACCTCACCAGGCTTGTCATAGTATGGCTATGGTGACGGCAGTGTGTGTGCATGGGTTGTAACACATTCATCTAGAGGTTGACACACCACATTCAGGCACACACAGGGTCATATTCCACAGGCACATGTATTGAGCTGCTAGATGACTACTTCCTTGTACAGTCATGCTTCACAGCTGGCACATGCACCAATAGTTTGTAATGCTGACAGATACTGGTGGCTAGTATCTGCAGTGAGTGACATCTGAACCTTATGTGTTTGGGGCCCTTTGGATGTGTGCTGGGTGGGACAGGCCTGGATGGCTCCTTATCACAGTCACCCTCTTCCACACATCTCTGTATGTCAACCTTTGGCTTATTATAGTGTTCTTACATATATGTCTGTATTTCTAGCCACTGTGTGTGCAAGGCATGTGTGGTGCATACTGAAGAGTGCCTGCACTAACGCCTGCAACTGCCAGATATGTCTGGTCCACTGGTGTTTGCAGACATGGCCTTCATGTGTTTAAGTGTGTGAGCATGCCCAGTATGATCTTTCAGTATGTTGTTGACTGACATTGCCTTCATTTCTCTAAGTGTGTGAGCATGCCCAGTATAGCCTTCTGTATTTAATGTGTGGATCGAGTCCAGGTAGTTTGTAATGCAGTGTTGACCTTGGTGTTGTACACCGACAGGTGGCATGCTGTTTCTGTAGGGTATCCATCAAGCATTTGGCAGTGACTGTTCCTACATGTCTGCATAGGATGGGGGGGGCTCAGCCGACTATGTCTGCATTTCTACATGGGATGGGGGGCACACCTGACTGTTATTACATTACTACATGAGGGGGGCACACCTGTCTATTTCTACACTTTTACACAGGGTTGGGGGGCACACCTGACTGTTATTACATTACTATGTAGGACGTGGGGGGCACAGATGACACTTGTACACATTTGCTATGACTGTACTGGTATGTCAGGTACTCCATTTCATTCTGTTTTGCTAACTATCATGCTGACTAGAGGCATACCAGTGTACTAAAGTTTATGGCTCTAGTTGCCCTACATATTATTGTCTGACTTCCTATCCTTCAGAACTAACATCCCACTGCCTGCCCTGCTGTGGTCTGTCTATGTTGGCCTGGGTGGAGTTTAACCATATCCATCATTCAGGGGCCATGGCACAGGCTCAGTCTGGGTTTGTCTACACCTGTCCTGCTGGCTGAGACTGTTGTTGGATATGTGAGCCATCCTGACTGGCATGTGTGGATCATATGGACACACATGTCGCTCAGCACATTTCCTGCAGTGGGTTTTGTCACTCTGTGTAGTATTGGCTACTATGGTGACTCCAGTATGTGTTACAGATGTCACGGTGCCACTATGGGTGTTTACTGTCTGCTGCCATAACATTCAGCTACCCAATTCCTTGCATGCTCACATCCATACCATAGCTACAGGTAACAACACATTCTACTCCATTTGGCAATTGGTAGTATGATTGACATACCTTGAGGGTGTGCCAGACTTGCGGATGATGCTGGAGGGCTGCCTATGTCAGATGCACATAGTACACTTCCTATACATGGTTGAGCACAGGTAGTGTCATGTTTGGCATCCCTTTTACTGTATGTGCGAGTCAGAGAGAGGTGTCATTCCCTGGGTCCCTACTGTGTCAGTGCATAGGTTCATAGGTTCATCGGTAGGTACTAGACTATCGGCCCTGGGGCCTATACAAGCCCAGCCTAAAAGGTACCCTGGCTTTTTCCACCCAAGAAAATTATTTTCCTGTGCCACTATTGAGCAGAGCCTCAGAGGTGATCCCCGGGGTGAATTTCCTATTTACCATCCAATCATCAAGATTTTTCTTGAAGAGTGCTAATGAGGAGCTTTGTTTGATATAGCTAGGTAGTTTGTTCCAGAGTATGGGAAGTCACTAGGACAGGAATCTATCCCTCTGGCATGTTCTGTTTATTGTAGTGACAAGGCTTAGGTCCCTAGAGCGTGTAGCTCAGAGAGATTGTGATTTCTTTAAGTGGAGCATGTCTAACAGCTCTGGGTTTGACTTAGCTTTGTATGTTAGGCAGAGATCACCTCTGAGTACGTGATATGCGACAGAGTAAAGCTGGAGTTTTTTGAGACAGTCTGCGTAGGGCATCTGTTTGTGGCCGGTAATCCTCTTTGTGAGGTATTTCTGCGACCTTTCCAGTTGTTGTAGATGTCTTGTCAGAAACATAAAAAAAGGGGAGTGTACTCTATAACGAGTCTAATGAGTGATGAGTAGAGGGGAACAATGACCTCTTTTTTTCTGAATGAGAAACCTTTTGTGATGAGGTGTGCCATGTAGAAGGATTTCCTGACTACTGTGACAATGTGATTATCAAAGGAGAGACTACTGTCCACCTGTGTCCTAAGGTCTCTTATCACACTTTTGGTGTTAAGTCTACTACCACCTATGTTGTAGTTCATGGGTACAGAGTTTTGAACAAAGGTGGATGACAATGCACTTTTTGGCATTGAGCTTGTGGCCATGACTTTGACACCAGGCATCTGTCTCAGTGAGGCCCTTTTGTAGGATGTCCACATTGTTAGGAGTTTCGATTATGGCTCCTAGTTTGCAGTCATCTGCGAACTTCGTTAGCCAAAGACCTTCTGTGTTAGCCTGTACTTCAGAGAAGTAGATACCAAACAGGAGAGGACACAGGATTGAACCCTGTGGTACTCCACTTGTCACTGGTCTGAAGTCAGATTTAGAGTCTGCTACTTTCACAGTGTGGGTTCTGTCAGTGAGCCAGTTGGCAACCCATTTTGTGACATAGGGATTTATACCTAGTTTAGCGAGTTTATCTTTAATTCCAGAGTGGGGGATGGTGTTGAAATCCTTGGCAAGATCTAGATAGGCTGTGTGAACCACCTTACCCTTGTCTACGGCTTTGGTGACTGCTTCAATGAAGTCTATTAGGTTTAGGAGGCATGATCTGCCTTTTACAAACCCAAAATGGTTGCGTTCCAGAGTTTGGAGATTGCCATTGTCTTTGTTTATAGGTTCCATGATGATACGTTCCATGGCCTTGCAGACCAGGCTTGTCAGGCTAATGGAGCGGTAGTTCTCAGGGTCCGTGGTGGCTCCCCCCTTGTGGAGTGGGATAACCATTGCTGTGCACCATTCAACAGGCACAAAGCCTGAAGTGAGGCTATGATTGAACATGGTACTTAGGTGGGGTGCCAGTTCGTTCTGTAGTTCATGTAGAACGCAGCCTAGGATGTTGTCTGGTCCCATGGATGCTGTGTTCTTGGCTTTGGAGGCTGTGGTTTTTACCTGTGCAGCTGTGATTGCAGGAACTTTGCATTCTTCCAGCATAGTGATGGGCTCTTTAGGGGGTGAGAGGGGGGTAAAGTTAGCACTGAACCTATCTGCCAGGATGTTGGCAATATCAGTTGGGTCTGTATATTTAGTGCCATTGTGCTGTAACTCAGAGCAGGTCTGAGTGTTGCCATTGAGATTCTTGACATAGCTATAGAATGCTTTGTGGTTGTCTTTAGAATCAGTGGTTATTTTGTTTTCATAACTAGCTTTGGAGGATTTTATCAGGGATCGCAGCTTCTTACTGAGGCTGACCAGGGAGCTCCTCCACTCATGGGATTTTACTCTCTTTTGCAACAGTTTCTTCCTTCTGTTGTACAGTTTGTTTATGGCAGGGGTCCACCAGATTGGCTTCCTTTTTCTGGAGGATAGCGTCTTGGTTCTGTTTGGGATAGCACGATCCATACACTCATGTAAGTGCTTATAAAGTGCAATTGTGTAGGATTCAGTAGTCATAACTGTATTGCCCATCTGCATGGGTGTCATGAAGTTCACAACTTCTCTCTTAAGATGCATGAAGTTGGCTTTGGAGAAATGTTTTACCATTGTTTCCTTAATGGGGGGTTGGGGCGATATGTGGATATCTAGGGTAATTAGCTTATGGTCAGATCGGACCAATCAGGCATTGACTTCAGTTATGGAACACCGGTCACTCATGTTGGTAATGACTAGATCTAGGATATTGTTGCCCTTGGTGGAGGTGTAGATATGTTGATACAGGGCATTGGAGTTTATGAATTCCAGAAAGTGTTGAGCGAAAAGAGTTCGTACATGAGTAGTTTTCCCAGTTAATGGAGGGGTAGTTGAAATTGTCTATTATTAGGGTGTTTGATTGAACCCTAATATTTTCCAGTACATCAAGAAAAGAGGATTGGGAATCCTGGGGCATAGTGGGTGATCTGTAGCAAGCTACAATTTGGATTGCAGTTTTGCCCAGAGTTAGTTGCACTTGGATAACCTCGGCTGCATTATGCTGAGCAACTAGCCTGGAGGTGTGGATATCCTTAATGAATATGGACACACCTCCGCCTTTGATGTTTCAGTCCAGGTCACATGGCCGCAAAGTGTGGTATGAGTTATAGCCTGGTCATGCAGTGGTGCTCTCTGGAGCCTTGAACCAGGTTTCAGTCACTGCACAGATATCGATGTTCTCCATTTTAAGCAGTGCCTCGAGTGAGTGCATTTTGAGATTTAGACTTTTAGCATTGAGTAGCATCACTCTCAGTTTTTGCTTGCCTGTTCCTGTTATGGTGGTGAATTTGTCATTTGAACCTTGCCTAAAAAAGGCACTATAGGGTCAGCAAGAACTTTAGCCAGTATCCGGAATCCCAGGGATGACAGGTGTAGGCCATCTCTGGCAAAGCATCATGGTCTGTTGACCATGTCATCCCAGGCAGACAGATACTGGATCCCTTTAGAATGGCACCAGAAGCTTAGCCAATTGTTGAAGTCAATCATTTTGTACTTGTACTGCGGCATCATTCTGGGTGATGGCAGAATGCTACTCAGGGCTAGGGTCATACCTGCCTGGGCTACAAGATCGGAGAGCTCTTCCATGTCTCTTTTCATGTAGTCCAGGGAGGTACATCTTAGGTCGTTCACACCAACATGGACAATGACAGTCATATTTGTACTTGTTGTGGTGTGACCTGAGTGCGTGGGTTATGTGGCTTTACCTGGCACCCGACAGGCGGCTGACAGTAACCTTCTCCTTGTTTAGTCTGGTGAGTGGGACATCAGTGTGCCTGACTATAGAGTCACCTATGACTAGTGTGTTGGGTACGTTGTTTTGCCTTATTTGCTGTGGTTGAGTGGCACACTGAGTCTGCGGGCTATGTGTCATTTGGGTTGTGTTGGGGTGTGGTGGTTGCTTGCATTTTTGGTTAGGAAGTCTCTGTTGCTTGAGAAGTTTATTATTGAGAGCCTCCGCGAAAGTTTTTTGTTTCTATGTGTGGATTTTGGTGATGTAGGTTTAGTGAGACTATATGATGAGTGTGGTGTGGTGCAGGTGTTTACCTTCTCCTCTTGACTGTCAAGTTCAGTCTTGATTGGAGAGAGCTTTACCTCCAGTTTGGCTAGATAAGTGCATCTCTCACAGGTTGTAGTGTTGGGTGGTAGGAGGAGAGGGTTGTCTGTGTACATGAGGCAATTTTTACATTGCCTCAAGATGCCCAGATTCATCAGATAGACAGGAGAGAACACTGGGAGCTGACCCTTGGACATGCCTGAATAAAAAAATTATTTTCCTCTAGATAAGTGAGGAATGTGAGTACAAGAGCTGTTTTTCTCTAAGCAAGTGAGGAAAGTAAGTACCAAAACTTTTTTCCTCTATGTAATGAGGAAGGTTGAGTGCTGTAGTAATTAATAGGTTATTTAGTGCTTACAAGTTCTGAACAAGTGCTGAGCATGAATAGGCAAATTTAAGTGCTAAAACTAAGAATCTGTATCTGCAGTAGACGAGTTACAGGACAGAAACAAGTGCAAATGCAGGCTTTCAAATCAGAAAGTTGAGAGAGATGGAGGAGATTGCTCAAACAGCCAATAACTACAATTTCTGGGCCAGAACTACTCCTTATATGGTAGACAGGTTACCTAGTGCTTACCACTCCCACTGACAAGCTAAAAGGCTTCCCTCCAACACAGAAAGGCTTGGGGAGTCTCAAAAGCTTACATACAGTCCTGGATACAGCAAATCTGTATCTAGAACACTAGTTTTATAGCTCTAAAATCTCCTTTCAAAATAGGTAATCCTCGACCTCTTTGTTCTATTGGGAGGATCATCTTATCCCACTTGAGTCTTGCCCTTTTCCCTTCCCAAATAAAATTCTTCAACTCTTTATTATTTACTATCCATAACTTTTCCTCTGGGTGACCTAATTATAAAAGAAAAGGGACCAAAACATTTTTACCGCTTGTATTTTGCTATCCGTATCCATAGGCAAGACCTTCCAGCTTCTCAGTTTTTATATTATCTTTTTTTAGTCTCTTCCCACATATCCTTAGCTGCTACAACAAAATCCTACTCCTAAATATTTCATTGTATCATTTTCCCATAAATATAAGATTTGCTGAAACAGTTCATGTGTAAGTACATAGTTTATAGCTATAGCCTTTGTTGTATCTTTATTAATTTTATACCCCCCCCCCAAAAAAAAAAAACAGGGGAGCTGTCTCAGAATGTTCCACAACACTAAGATGTTCTTTTCTTGTTCCATCAAGTACAAAATAATATCACCTGCAAATAAAGCCAACTTTTCTTGAACAACATACCAATTTTATCCTAAAATTTCTGTGTCCCTTACTTTCTTTGCCAAAGGTTATAAATAGGATGCAAATAACAAAGGGGAAAGAGGATACCCAAGTCTGGTTCCTTTGTTCAGAACAACTTATCAGAGAAAAGCTCTCCCACTTTGATTAATTTTGTCTCTGTTCCTCATATATCCTTCTAATTAGCCATATTATCGTATCAAGAAATGCAAATGCTTCCAATGCCCTACTCTTAAAATCACAGCTTACTCTATCGAATACTTACCCTGCATCAAAATCCACCAATAACAGCAGTATTTTCTTAAATTCTGCTTCACTCTGGATCATCATTGTTCTATTAATGTTTGCCTCCACACCTCAAAACCACATTGTTCCATATTTATCAATTCTGGCATCACCTTTGCCATTGTTTTAGCCAATATGCTTATTGTCTAAAATGTATTAACTCTTGTTTTACTGTTTGCTCATTTTATTGTGGAGCTTTCCTTCCTTGGCCTCCAATGACAATGGTTAGCTTGTTTAATTAGTTGGACCATCCTGGTAAACAAATGCAACAAATAAACGGCTACATACATACACACAAACTTATCTTGTATGTCTGTAGAACTCAGTATTATGTTTCTGCTTTATAACTGTAGTACTCCTGTTTACAGTGTTATATATTTAAATTATATTCCTGACGATTAGTGTAATAGATGTTCTTTTCTATTGCATTTTTGTAAGAACTTTGCTCCTTGTTTGTCCAGCTACTTCAATGACTTTGTCTTATGACCTGGGTAGTGGCCCACCCATCCAGTTAACGAAAAAACAAGCAACCAGATAAGAATTAAAAACTTTCCTTGTTAAACATGATGAACTTAAAATGCCTATCACAACAAAACTGATAAATGTTAGTAACCTGGATGGACCTTTTCAAAGCTGTGTACATTAAGGGACTAAAATAATTTTGCTGTTGCATGTTTATCAATCTGTGGGTTCATAAAGGATTAGTGCACTGCACAGTACAAATCATCATGGTAGGGGTAAAGTACAGGATATAGCTGATTTTAAGACAAGATACCTCAGTCACTCAAGGGGCAAAACAGCTCTCTATGCAGCATATGGTAATGAGTTCATGCCATCATGAAAATGAGGAACCTTATGCAAATATGCCACAAGTACTGAACAAATGGTGTCATCCAAAATGGCTGACTGATTCAGAAATATGTAAAGTGCGTGTGTGCACTGCTCTTTGGTGCACAACTATTTTGAACACCTAGACTCATGGTGTGCATAATGGCAGTAATATTAGCAGAAGCAGAACCTAAGCGAACTGGGTAACAGCCATCATTGAAGCTAGTGCCAGCAATGTTGTGAGTCAGTCATCATTCTGAATGGAAGCGGTGATGACAACACATGAAATGTCACCAGCTCACAGAACAACAAATAATGGAACATTTCTGTGTGGAGAGGATAAATATAAGGAACACAGATTAACTGTGTTTTCCACAAACAGAATGGATGGGAATCTGTGATATTTACATTCCTTTGCATGCTAAGAAATGTGTGGTCCCAACTATCTTAGCTACAAGGGCCTTACAGTGACCAATATTTAATGTAAGGGAAATTGCACACATCAGCCCCACAAATCTTACACCTGTTCCTCAGTTTTATGCTACAGTATAGAGAGGAGTATATCTCATTTCCCAGAACTGCAGAGAACAGAACCAATACCATCCAGGCATTTTACAAGCCAATCCATTTCCTTGATGTCTTGGGAGTCACAGATTGTTTAGGCATTGTCATCAGCATCTCCCAGGTCCAGTGGGCCTGGAAAGCAATGGAAGTAAGCGTCAGTACAGTAACTAGTGAGGGGCAAAGGTGCAGACTCTTAGGGACATATTCTGCAGTGCTGAACAGCTGTAAACTAAGGAAGAGCACAGTACCAGGATTCATTTAATGAGTTGTGGGTGATATTGCAGCTTCTTAAATGAATGTAGTTGTGGATTAAAAACTCCATGCTACAATTCATGGGTTTGTTTTTTGATAGTTTTTTTTTTTTTACTCTCAACATTCAGGTGTGGAGGAGTGCCAGTCTGTGGATTGCCCAGGGCTCCAATTGAGCTAACTACACTCACTATTACCTGAACCCATCAGATGGTCTGTAATTCCCAGGCCATTGTTTATAATGTGATAAATCCAAAAAGTACCAGGCATAAGAGATTCACACCACAAAAATTGGTTTATTGCACAAACCCACAAATATAATGTACAGATAAGCACTTTTTTTCACAAATACTTAGAAACTTCATCAGATAACTACAGAAAATGAGGCTACTGTTTAAAAACTTGCAACAAATCATGTGACTGAAATTACAACAACCAGTGTCATTTCTTTGTGGTTGTTTGTACGTAAATCATGTGACTGAGTCTGCCAAACATTTTAAAGGAACATTACCATTTTATACAAAATTACTTAAAACAAAATATCCAAACCTTAAAAACATCACCTTCATAAACATTAGATAAATACAAACATCTAAAAATATCTAAAGCAAATAACATATGCTTTAAATCTTAACAAACAGGAGATGGAAATTGTACCATTAATGCCAGGTGCACACCCTGCATTTAATCTTAGTTGCCAGGCAAGCTCTTTTTCTCCAATAATATACCCCACGGACCACCCCTGCCACTTTTAATATGCTGTTCAATTATGATAAATTTAAAAACATGATCGGGGTAAATATTAATATGTTTAGCCAGAGCATTTTTTTAATTATGTTTTTTGTATCATTCAAATGTTTATAAACTCTGTCTTTTAAAAACCTTTTTTGTATTTCCTACATAAAATCCCGGACAGCTCTGGCATAGCACAATATGAACTACCCCTTGTATTAGGACATTGAATTTACCCAGGATGTATACCCTTTTCCCATTAATAATAAAGCTTTCACCAACAACAATATGTTTGCAGATTTTACAATTATGACATTTAAACATACCTTTTGTTTGTATAGGGGCAGGCATTTTAATACTTCACTCTAAAAAAGAGTTGAATGAGGTACCTTTTTTAAAACTATACTCAGTTGTTCTCCCAATTTTTTGTTACCTCCAGCATATTCATTCAGTACAGCCCAGTTCTTGTTAAGTATAGCTCTTATAGCACTACTGTGATTAAACAAAGAAGTAATCAATCTTGTGTCATTTGTTGACTTCACAGGTTAACTTCACAGGTCTAACCATGTCCATACTGGAATCACAGACCACATTCTCACCTTAGCTACCTTCAGAAAGAATGGAGGCAAATTGCAAAGTTCTTCTTTTCTGTATCACTTCTTGTAGTATATTATCAACAAAGTCCCCAGGGCAGCCTCTTCTCAAGAACATATCCTTTATGTTGTTACATTCGCCCAATAATTCTTCAAGCAAGGTAACCATTCTTTGGGCCATACAAATTGCCCCCTCACCATTGCTTTGTTTTGGTAAAGACAATGCACACTGGAGTAGTGAAGTAAATTGTTTGAATATGTAACCTTTCTATAAATCCCAGAGGTATACATACATTTTTTGTAGTCTTTAACTAACAAAATGTCAAGATAATGAATACAATCTGGCCCTATTTTATATGTAAATTGCAAAAAAATATGTTGTGTTATTCAAATATTGAATACATTTTACTATCCCGCCTGTTTTTTCTTCCAGACTAAACGCATCAAGGTACCTTGCATACAAATGCCAGGAATCCTTATAAGTGCAAAGTGTTTTTCTCATTGTGACATAATAACATTTGCATATAATGAACCAGAGGCCAACCCCATGGCTATGCCTTTTTTCTGCAAAAAAATATTGCTGATCAAAAAAAATAAAATTATTTTGCTAAACAGTTGACAAAAACTGAAAACAGAGATTTACCCTATCTTGGAGCACATCTGTTTCAGTGTGTAAGAACTCAACAAACTGTTCAAGACCAGTGCTGTGGGTAATGCATGTATACAGGTCTTTCATATATATAGTCACAAAAACAGCTGTCGCATCAAATCAGTTCATTACATTTTTAAGAAAATCCCATGAGTTCCTATTTAAATGAGAACATTTTTTTAAAACATCTTTTAAGTGAAAATCAAAATATGTGGCAACGTACATGTCACAGAAGACCTCCCATCAACAAGAGGCCACATTGGGGGGGGGGGGGTTGGTGAGATCCTTATGTATTTTTGTAAACCAAAAATAGTAGGGACCATGACATTTTCAAGATGTAAAAATTTGTATTCATCTGCAGAAATTTGTCCTTGCATAAGCATATCATGCAACATTGTTTTAATCCTACCAAATGCATGATTCATTTCTCTTATTCAGACCTGTTCATCTGTGTCCTCAAACAGTAAAACATACATTTTTTCCATATACTGTATGTCATCCATAAGCACCGCCCCACCCCCTTTGTTTGGTTTCATAACACGTACATTGTTCACTTTCAAGTGGTTTAACAGATCAAGATCAGCATCAGAAATATTGGAATTACTTGCATGTTTGACTCCAGAAGGTCGATTATACTAGGATCTATTACCCAAATCATACATTCTTTCAAATAATAAAAGGGCAGGGTGCAAGTGTGGGTTATAAACACTTGATAATCTCAACCCAGATTCAGCACCTTCATTGCCATCAAATAGTAACTTCAATTTCCTAGTGTAAACTCTAAAATCCATTAGTGTATCAACCAAGTTGGCCCTCTTAGTGAAACCTTTTGAGAGAATGTCAGCATGGTTTTGATTGACAACATAGGAACTAAAGTTAAATATTTTTAAAGTCACCTGAATGGTTCAAGATGATGTGACAGGATGTTGGTTCAGTAAGGCTGTCATTGTCCAGAGTCACTGTCTCCACCCGTTCCTCTGTGAGCTGCTGCTCTGCCATTTTTTAGATGGTTGGTATATCTACAGGGCTCGATTGTACCACTGTTTTCTCTGACCTTGCTGCTTCCCTTTTAGGCATTTTGACCATCATTAAGGGACAGAATCCAAAGGGGGCACAGAAAAGTCTGGGTCCTGATGTGGATGCATGTCAACCTCTTGTTCTAAATTATGGGACCTATCTGAACCATAGTTGTTGTTGTTACCCCTCCTTCCCCATTGTTGAGAAAGTGGAGGTGGGAGTATGATTTATTGTTTAAATACTCTTGGTTAACTCTTTCAGGTTTCTTTAAATTGCATTTCTTCAAAACATTAATGTCATGGTCAATGGAAGAAAAAAATCTGGAAATATTGTATCTTATATTGCTGATACTTGGTGTCCTCTGTTATATCTTTATCCAAGCTGTTTACCTCATCCATAAATTAATCTATCATGATGGAATTATGCTTACTTATAAGCTCAAGCAACTCACAGCTATGTCTGTCAAAAGTTTAAGTAAATTGATATGTAAAGGAGAATTAGCAACCAAACCCATGGATACTTCCAATCATGCAAACCTTTTGGAATCCTTTGCATTTTAATGGATTTCAATAAGTAAATGTTTTCTAGTTGCAACTTACAAATCTTGTGTAATTTATATTCAGATTCATCAAGCTTGTCCACCAAAGTTGAGTCTGTAGCCAAGACATTACTACATTCTGTAAAACAAAACTCTGGTTTCTTATTAAGCCATTCTTTCATGTCAGGAACAACACATTCATGGACACCAACAGTACCTGTAAAAAGTGGCAGGGGTGGCCCTGGGGTATATTATTGGAGAAAAAAGAGCTTGCCTGGCAACCAAGATTAAATGCAAGGTGTGCACCAGGCATTAATGGTACAACTTCTATCTCCTGTTTATTAAGACTTAAAGCATATTTTAGATTATGTGTTTTAGATGTTTTTAGATGTTTGTATTTATTTAATGTTTATGAAGGTGATGCTTTTAAAGTTTTCATATTGTGTTTTAAGAAATTTTGTATGAAATGGTAATGTTTCTTTAAAATTTTTGGCGGATTCAGTTGCATGATTTGTTGCAAGTTTTTAAATAGTAGTCTCATTATTTTTAGTTATCTGATGAAGTCTATATATTCGTGATGACGGTGCTTATCTGTACATTTTATTTGTGGGTTTGTGCAATAAAACAATTTTTAAAACAAACTAATAAAACTTTTTAAAAACCAAACAAAACGGAAACCATAAAAGCCAGCAGCAGTCAAAAGTACTTAGTAAACCAAACTGTTTATTGTAAGTGCTTTTGACTAGGAAATACCCAGCCTTCATCAGACAAAACAGTTATCAAAAGACAAACAGGTTCTTTTATACTAGATTAAACAATCTCAATTGATTGACAAGTTAAAACCTTAAAGCAACAGGTTCACTTATCCACTAGACAACAAGAAAAATCATTAGAATGTTAGCAAACGATCCACGTAATGCCTCATCTAAATAAAAACATTAATAAACTTAAAAGTGTGGTAAATAAATAGCATTACTATAATACCATCTATTAATAAATAAATAGATATATTGTCATTCAGGCCTGATAAAATTTAATTGTGAAACCAATATGTTGCATTGTGTAACGAATGCAACGCATTCTACATAGGCAAGACGGAAAGGAAATTAAAGCAGCGGATCTATAAGCATTGTTATGCCATTAGTAAAAAAGATCCCAATAATGCACTCGCCAAGCATGCCATAGACTACCCTAGTCACAATTTTAAATTTGCTATTTTGCAATGTAGGACACCAGGGATTAGAGGGGGTCCATGGCAATTACAACTGGAGTTGGATGAGTTAAAGTGGCAAATAAGAACAAATGCCCAAACCTTTCCAGGCCTGAATGACAATATATCAATTAAATGTATGTTGAAATTATTGTCACTTAGAAGATGACTAATATGTTAGTACACGTTATATATATTTTACATCTTACAATTATTAATGGTCATCCCTGTTTATGTTAGTAGTCATGTTTGCCTTAATAGTAGGAAGTTATTATGTATATTATTGTGTTGAATTATTTAGTTTATTTATTAATAGATGGTATTATAGTAATGCTATTTATTTACCACTCTTTTAAGTGTATTAATGTTTTTATTTAGATGAGGCATTATGTGGATTGTTTGCTAGCGTTCTAATGATTTTTCTTGTTGTCTAGTGGATAAGTGAACCTGTTGCTTTAAGGTTTTAACTTGTCAATCAATTAAGATTAGTAAGTGAAACACAAAGGAGCAATGCAATGAAGGAGTGAATGAACCAAAGTCCCATCCAAAAATACACTCGTTGTAAAGATGTAATAAAATCCAAGGCTCTCAAATAAAAACTGAGCAAGTTTAATATAATTGTTATACAGGTTAGCGCTTTCGCTGGTTAGCTTCTTCAGACCTTATACAACAGAATGCTTCTAAAAACAGATTTAAATACCCAAAAAGGGCGCGAAAATTAGGAAATCTAATACACTTTCTTTTTAATTAATACAATAAAAATCATATGTTAAAACATTATTGGCACCAATATGCCATTACCTAAAAGCATATGCACCTCAGTATAATACATATTAAAATGTATATTGTAGAGACATATATTAGCATATGAATATATACACCTACATCATTAATTGCAATGTGGCACCTCAGTATAATACATATCCGAGCGGAAAGTGCTTTTGTTTTAATCCATTAATCAATTAAGATTGTTTAATCTAGTATAAAAGAACCTGTTTGCCTTTTGATAACTGATTTGTCTGATGAAGGCTGGGTATTTCCTAGCTGAAAGCACTTACAATAAACAGTTTGGTTTACTAAATAAAACAATTTTTGTGGTGAACCTCTTGCTCCTGGCAACTTTTGGATTTATCAATTTGTATTTTCATTGGTTTGTTTGTGTCTTTCAGCTTTTCCCGGTTAGGGGTCACCACAGTGGAACTCCGGTCCGCTAATGATTGGTAGTAGATTTTTACATGCCGAGTTGCTGGCCCTGACCCACAACCTTCAACGAAGGTATGCCCATTCACGCATGTCTCCACACAGAAGACACTCTAGCTGAGAATTGAACAGGACAATGTCTTACTGTGAGGCGACAACGCTACCATTTATTGGTCGTTATTTATAATGTGTCTGTGTTTCAGCCAGACAATTTCCATGATTCACTCATTTGGAATTCATTTGTCCTATATGAAAGGATCTACTGTAGGAGGCACACACACATGCTAGACAGATAGGTCTGTCACACAGTCCCCATATAATATGTTGTTTGATGTGTGTTGCATTTGATGCCACATATGCCCTTGTGCCCTACTTGTAGAACTGCATCCTCAGACCCCAGACTATTCAGAGAATGACCTTACAGCATAACCCTTGGAGAACTGTGAAAGATAATGGACCATATGTTCTGCCTGCTGAAGAAGTGCTTCTTTTGTTTAGACATGTCAGAAGGGACACTATCTGCTGCTGTCTTTTTTGTGTGCGCCATGTTACAGAACATAACATTGAGTAAACAAAGAGTGCAGCAAGTGAACACCTTTGAAGGAATTTCAATACCAGTCATAGTAGCAGCAGAAGGATAGAGTAGAGGGATAACTATAGAAAATGAAGCAGCAATACCCAGCTAAGGCACAGGTAGTTCAACATATTGCAGAACTTGAAAAAAACTGGTGTCTGATCCAAAATTATAGGTTATAACATAGATATCATAAAATAAAATGATGGACACATTATTACACACAGGCTGGACACTGTAGTATATTGACTGACCATGCTGCATATTAGTCATAACTCAAAGTAACACAAATTAGGGTGTAATCAGGACACAGTGATCATCATTTGCCCAGATATGGTAAGGACAGAGTGACGGGTGACTGCCATGCTCTTCGGTAGGGCAAGGTTAGGTGAAGTGGACACAGCAGTCAGATACTCTAAGAAACTGTGGAGAGGGAGAGAGACAGAGAGATCACATTTTCCACTGATAGGTTAAGCTGAACTAATGTGGCCATTGACTGTGCCCACTATGCTGCACTGTAGTTTTGGTTCTTGATGGGTGTGTGGCAGAAAAGGCATAAATCTATGGTACCATGACCATCCTCATTGCTGGGAGGTACCATGTTGGGATCCTGATATGCATTATTGCCAATGTCTTTATCAATGCTTTTGACCAGGGATGGCAGATTATGTGCCCGTAAGTATCAGGCAAGAGGTAGAGCTATGGGAATGTGCATATACAGCTTGATGAGGCATTTCAGTTACTAAGTCAAATAAGAGGAGTGCCATTAATCATGACCAGGATGACATCCACAACTTGGAGTGGTAGACAACGTGCCCACAGGTAGTAATGATCCGTACCACCAATGGTCTGCATAGAGTGACTTGGTGTAGTCTGTAGCCAACCTCCTACATGCAAACTCGCCCACAAGCACAGATGGTATGACCTGTGGAGGTAAAAGAGATGGTGGTTGCCATGCATCTTATAAAGGCATCTATGGATTCAGCACTTGCTAGCAGTAACCTCAGCAGCATTGTATGCTCCCTATTTTAATACCCAGTGTCATTGTGCAGTTGGTGTGTGCTGACCCACAAGCCAAAGAGCACACTCACCATCTCCACAGTGTTCAGGATAACAGCTATTTGTGAAGGACCACTGACTTCAAAATCTGCTGGTTAATGTTAAATACTGTAGCTATATCAGTGATGGTCTGGGATTCATGGCAATACTTAAACCCCTCCTCTGTCTCTATCCCCTGTGGTTGGTGTGAATACCTCAGAAGTTCATTGTGTTGGCAGTCCACTCCTTGTGATATACCTCTGTGACACTGTCCCAAGACTTTTTCA
>NC_056729.1:993880847-993883347 GCF_019279795.1 Protopterus annectens
CAGAATAAAGATGCTGTATCGATGGAAGACTGGTGTGTTCATGTGTATAGCATATGAATGTCTGTAGCATTACAATGCAGCACTATGGTGCATGACATGTGATCCACAAAGTTGGATTTGTTTACAAGGGCTACCATTTTGTTCCCGGGTTTAACCTGACTGAGTAGTCATGGCTGTTTTATTCACTGTCTAATGTGGGGCTATAGTGTGGTGTGTCATTTAGAACATTCATCTTGCACAGGAATTTTATGAAGTGCCTGTTGGGTGACTATAATGGGCAGCTGTGGAAGGTAGATGTCTGGCATAAGCTTACTGGGATGGTAAGAAAGCAATGCCATTAGAATCACCCAGTCCAGTGAGAATTTCCAGTGTCAGCATAATAATCTGAGGTCATGCTACTAAACCTGCTTTTCAGTGGGAGGCAGAGAGTTGGGAAAGGGAGCGTGATATGCACTACAGACTTTTCTTTCTGGACTGACACCCTTCTCTTATGCTACCTTAACCATGTTAAATGTACATATTTTTGTTCTCCCATGTCATACAAATGATATCAGGCTTTGGTGAGGTTTTGAAGAAGGTAGGAGTACCTCTTCCAACACTAAGGTATGTATGATATCTGTGCCAGTTCACTGAAACACTGTGACTGTGTTTCCAATATATGTGTGCAATCATTTTTCACCAATTTACCATTATACAGGTCCAGCTGCTGAAAAATAGGAAGTATGACTGTGGTCACCTCTGCCTCTGCCATTGTCTCTGTTGTATGGTCACAAATGACCACAAGGTGTGATAAATAATGCTAAATGTGACATAGTAGGGTAACTGGAGGCCTCTACATCTGCTTCTAAAGGGGGTGGGTGAAGTTTTCTCTTCTGAAAGTGGGCTAATAGTGTCTGAGATACTCTCCTGGAATCAGTTCTGGAGGCTGGTGGCTGTCAAGGAGTATCAAAAACATGATGCTCACTTTGGCAAGATAAAACACCTACTGGTGCAGCCTGTGAAGTTACCAGTCTGTCAAGCCCTAATAGCTGGACTGCCGGGGTAGCGACTAACCCATAACATCAGCATCACAGGTGAGTAATTAGTAGGCTTGTTGCATTCTGGGCCAGATAGGCATCTAATCATGCCACAACTGCAGTGTATTTTTCTCCAGGTGTTTTCCCGGTTCCCTATGAAACCATCGAATTTACACTACATCGAGAATGACTACATCGAGACTAGACCATCGAAAGTACATAACAGCGAAAACAGAAATCGTCGACATTTAAAACACCGAACACCATAACACCGACACACGGAACGTAAACAACACACTACACTACATATCATACACACTAGCCCTGACCCAAACCCTAACCCTAAGGTCCGACACTATCGCACACTTCACCTACCTGCACCCTAACCCTAACTCACTTACCCACCCCTAGCCCAAGCTCCGACACTAACGCACACTTCACCTACCTGCACCCTAACCCTAACTCACTTACCCACCCCTAGCCCAAGCTCCGACACTAACGCACACTTCACCTACCTGCACCCTAACCCTAACTCACTTACCTGACCACTCCTACCTCCGTCACTGTCGCACACTTACCGGGTCGCGTTAAACATACACCAGTGCTGTGACATTTCGTTTCGACACTTTGGAAGTCGACAATTTCCGTTTTCGATGGTTTGCAATTTCAATATAGAAGTCCCGATCTTCTCATTTTCGATGTAGTGTAAATTCGATGGTTTCATAGGAAACCGTTTTCCCACCCATCTATGTTATTCTCCATTCCTTATTGATTGCCCAACCCTCACCTTCACCACTTGCCCTCACTCTGTATGTATGTATCCATCCACTATCCTCCTTCCTCTCTGCATATATAACATCACATCTGCCTGAATCAGTGTCTGATTATGCTATCTGCTTCCTTGCTCTTTTGCATCCACTGCCTTCCTCACTTATATGTTCATATAAATCTTACAAAAAAGTCCATTTCTCTGAAAACAAAATACCATTCCTCTCTACCACCTTATTTCTACCATTATTTGTTTCTCTCTGCTTGCAGTTCTTCCTTTTCTTACTTTCATACCTACCCATTGTCACTTTGGTTTGCACCCCCACAGTATTTTTTATAGCCATTTGGCCATTATGCTGCCCTTCTTTGTTAAATAAGTGTAAGATGCAGCCACCTGACACTACACTGCATCCATGAGCATGCACCGTCCTAGCCTTTAGCCTCCCATCAGTACGACATCCATCATACAGGTCATTTGTCACAGTATAGCACTGTTACAGCTATGGAAAAGACTTGCACTGCTTTTACTATTTGTCATTGTTTGTGCTCTCCTTTGCTCAGACTTCTTGTACTATTGCCTAATAAATGTCTGATTAACTCTGTAGCTCTTTCATGAAAATTAATGCATCACACCTGTGCAGTGCATGTCTGTAAATTCCATTTATAGTCATTTTTAAAACATAACTGAAACCTGACATTTGTAAAGGGCTCACATA
>NC_056729.1:993890847-993963209 GCF_019279795.1 Protopterus annectens
GTACATCAGAACTGCAGCGGAACACCAGACAGCTGCGGAAGGGCAGCAAACAGGCATTATACAATGCCATTATTTAAGAAAAGTAATTATTTCTTTTCTTAAATAATGTCATTGTATAATAGCAATAACCCACTTCTGGGTGTGGGTAATGCTGGATTTACCCACGGTTGTCTTTGTTTGGTCCCTCGGGCTTCGCCCTCGGGACCAAACCACGCCAACCGTGGGTAAATCCAGCATTACCCACACCCAGGCGTGGGTTATTGCTATAAGAAACAACTACTACAATAATATAATAATTTCAACATGCTGCTCTTGAACATATATACTCAGCTCCAAGCATAAACTATGCACCTCTCAGAGATTCACAGCATTGAGCTAAAGTCAGAGACAGTTGAGAAACGGAGGCTGACCTCAATATAAATAAACATGAAAGAATTTTGCCCATGCTGTCCTTGGCACTGGTAGTGCTTTCCAAGCTCTCTTGATCTCTCTTCCTCTCATTGCAACAGACTCCTCCTCCTCCTCTATGATTACATGCAAGCATTTTGTAGTAAAAGAAATAGTGCACCCCATATTCTAAAAATGAGCAACCGATCTTTTTATAAAAGAGTTGCCCAAGTAAAATGTATTATAATGGTCCTTCCCCATGAAAAAGTTTTAAATTTTCTTCCTTTTCAGCACTATGGCATGTGACACCACCCTGTCTGGTAATCCAGCCAGCCGCAGTGTTTAGATATGTGGGCATGACCTACCAGAAAGCATTCAGAACCTGCAGGTTTGGTCTGAATCAACAATCAGCAGTTACTCAAAAAAAAAAAAAAAAAAACTTGTGATTGTGGCTCAGCTCTTTCTTGGCTCTTTAACTAACTGGATCATGAGCCAAAGCCCAGCTTATACTCAGGCTCATGATGACTCTGGGTTGCCGACCTCTACTGTTAGGTAAACACCTTAAACATCAGGAAAACAGGAACTGGAACAACTCACCAAGCCAGGACAATACCAACGTAACGGTAATTAAAGTCAGCAAAAAATTCTCCGTGAAACAGCTTCCAAAGCTAGTGAAATAGCAAGCCAAGCAGCACAAATAAGTACCAGCCAAGAATAACAAAGTTCTTCTTTTGAAAATAAAGGAGTAGCAACCAGGCATTTCCACCAGAAAACTTTTATTCACAAAACGAACACCAAGCGCTTTCGCCTGGACAATTCCAGGCTTTTTCAAGGTTAAACATCAGGATAGCCCCAGCCCTCGGTTTAGTTAGGTTTTCCTTCATTCAGAGTAGGAAAGTACCAGATATGTAGTTTGACACCATGAACCTTGAGTTTTAGTTTTATATATAGCACAGTTTATAATCCTTTTGATTATGCAGGGGATGTGCATGTGTACCCGTATAGAAATTGGACATGTTTCCTTGCTTCTGATGAAATACGTACAAAATATGTCTACAAGCCCACTTGCTATGTCTTGTCCTGTGGTTGAGTGATTACTTAATTGTTTATTGATTACGTGTAGCATTCAGAATTTCCCCTTTTAATTTCTTGGTGTTGCTAAAGAATACTCTACTATTGCTTTCTGGTTTTGTGAGAATGCAGTGTTTGTAGTCATATCTGGGAGATTTGATAAGAAAAATATTAGGCTACTATATTTGAAATTATCTACATTTGTTTTATTTATTTATTTATTTATTTATGTATTTATTCATTGTTGTTGTTCTTTGATGTTTATTCATACTGCTTTATAAAAAGGATGAAGTCAAATATGTACATTACATTAATAATAATATGATTTTATGTTCGTAACTTCCCATGAAGGCATACCAGTTTGGCATAGCATGCTCATAAACAATAGTACTTGTGAAAAGTAGAGTTGTGTAACTTGAACTTAACATGCCAATAGATGCTTGAATAATCACTGCTCCAGTAGCCTTAGTTCTGTGGGTTGTATCCTGCCAGGAATATAAGAGCCAGCCAGCTTCCAAAGCTTCAGGGCACTTTCTATGTGCCCAAATTACCAAGCAGCTCAAGATGAGCTGACTAAAAGACAAGTTTGGGGATGAAGCCCTTCAGATCTTTCCTGCCAGCAGACAGAGGGAGGCTAGGAATAACAAAAAATAAATGTCCACACCCTGGCATAAAAAAATCACACCAACAAAGAAGGGGGGTAGTGGGAGGGAGCAGCTACTGCAGCAGTGATCATTTGAGCATCTACTGTTATGGTAAGTTCACCTTACACAGCTGTGCTATGTTCTTCATATTGATCACTGCTGCAATAGCTTTAGCCATATGGGTAGATTACCAGAGCTAACTGCATTTGAGAGGTAGAAGGAAAAGGGTCCAGTAGCCCCTAGAGTAAGGTCCTAGTAAAGCATGATCTAAACCTAGAGAAGAAATGTGGTTTATAGTGCTTTGTAAAAATATGCACTGAGGACCAAGTAGCAGCTCGTAGAATACTTCTAGAATCCAACCCATTCCAAAAAGCTATAGGAGAAGCCAAGGTCCTTGTAGAGAGGGCCTTGACCCTGACTGGAATAGATTTGTCATGGTGAGTATAAACAAAAGATAATAGTCTTAGACAACCATTCAGAAATTATCTGTTTTGATACCATTTGTTCCTTCTTCTTACCTTCACAAGAAATAAAAAAATGATCCGATGATCTGAAAGATTTAGTTCTGTCAAGATAGCACCTGCATTATCTGTGGACATCTAAAGTATGGATTGTCCTTTCTCCCTCATTTTTAGATTCAGGAAAGAATATGGGGAGCTTGATCGTTTGGCTTACAGTAAACTGAAATGATACTCTAGGCAGAAAAAAAATGATTAGTTCTCAAAAAAAACCCTGCCCTTGTGGAAAATGAGGTAGGTTTGACTCACTGTAACAGCTTGTAACTCAGGCACCCTTCTTGCAGAGGTCAGAGCAATCAGTAAAACTGTTTTCCATGTTAAGAACCTGATGTGAGCCAAATTAGCTGGTTCAAATCGAGCAAGTATTAGGTTCATAGGTTGGTACTAGGCTATTGGCCCTAGGGCCTATACAAGCCTAGCCATAACAATTCCCTGGATATTTCTTCCCACAATATTTACTTCCCTGGACCCCTGTCTAGCAGGGCAACTGATGTGATCCCCAGGGTGAATTTCCTATCTCCCATCCAATCATCAAGGTTCCTTTTGAAGAGGGCCAAGGAGGCGCTCTGCTTGACATGTATGGGCAGTCTATTCCAGAGTATGGGGAGTTTCTGGGTCAGGAACCTATCCCTTCAGCATGTTGTGTTCATTGTGATAACAAAGCTTAGATCCCTGGAGCGTGTGGCTTTGAGGGATTGGGATTTCTTTAAGTGGAGCATGTCCTGCAGCTCAGGGTTTGACATGGCCCTGTATGTTAAGCAGAGATCGCCTCTGAGTAGACGATATGCCACAGAGTATAGCTGGAGTTTTTTTAGATGGTCAGCATAGGGCATTTGCTTTAGGCCTGTGATTCTTTTAGTGAGGTATTTCTGTGGCCTTTCCAGCTGTTGCAGATGTCTTGTGAGGTACATACCAAATGGGGCATTGTACTCTATAATGGATCTAATGAGGGATGAGTACAGTGGGACAATGACCTCCTTTTTCTGGATGAAAAGCCCTTAGTGATGAGGTGTGCCACATAGAAGGATTTCCTGACTGTTGTGGTGATGTGGCTATCAAAGTTGAGATCAATGTCCACATGTGTCCCTAAGTCTCTCATCACTCTTTCGGTGTTTAGTGTACTGCCACCTATGTGGTAGTTCATGGGTACATGTTTTTTCTCAAAGGGGATAACTATACATTTCTTGGCACTGAGCTTGAGCCCATGGCTCTGGCACCAAGCATCTGTTTCTGTAAGGCCCTTTTGTAGAATATCCAATCCATTTGGGGATTAAATAATGGCTCCCAGTTTGCAGTCATTTGCAAACTTTGTTAGCCAGAGTCCCTTAATGTTGGCCTGTACTTCAGAGAAGTAGATGCCAAACAAGAGTGGTCCCAGGACTGAACCCTGAGGTACTCCACTTGTCACTTGTCTGGAGCTGGATTTGGAGTCGGCTACTTTTGCAGTTTGGGTTCTGTCAGCAACCCATCGAGTGACGCAGAGATTTATGCCCAGCTTAGTAAGTTTATCTATGATTCCAGGGTGGGGGATAGTGTTGAAGGCCTTGGCAAGGTCTAGATAGGCTGTGTGGGCCACCTTACCCTTGTCCACAGCTCTGGAGACTGATTTGAAGACGCCAATTAGGTTAGCTTCTCTAACACAAAATTTAAATCCCAATGAAGGGCCACCTGTTTACTTGCAGGCCTCTTATACAAAACCCCCTTTCAAAACATTTTGACATGTGACTGCCTTAAAAGAGGAGGATACATGGGCAAACATGCTGAAATGGCCAATATATGAACCTTGTTAGAGAAATAAGAAAAACCATAGGATAGTATCTTATTCAAATATTGCAAGACCAAAGAACAACTAGCCTTGATTGGGTGCTGGTTATGTTGCTGGCACCAACTAGGAAACATTTTATATTTGCTAAAATGTGATTTTCTAGTAGTAGGCTTTCCTGTCTCCATTAGTACATGTTGCACATCCTCAGAAAATAGGTGCCTAAGAGGAATTAAGGCCCTATCATCCAGACAATAAATTGAAGATGATTGATGTCAGGGTGTATCAAACACCCTTGTTCTTGTGTGACTAGCTACATGCTTGTGTGTAAGCTTGTGGTAAGTGTCCATGGCCCTTTCCAAAAGAAAAAAAAGAAACCATGCTTACCTAAGCCAGAAGGGAGGCTCCACAGTGATCTTGGGGGATTCCCTCTGAATCTTCAGAAATACCCTGGATATTAGTGGAAGGGGTGGAAAGGCATACAGGAATATTCCTGTCCAAAGAAAGGAAAAGAAAAGAAAAAAAAAGAAAGAAAAGAAAAGGAATCTGTCCTCCAGGCCTTCTTGCATGATGTCCTGAGACTAAATTTTTCCAGTTCATTGTACAGAGAGAAGGCAGCAAGTTCTACTTGAGGAACTTCACTCACATGGCTCAAACCTTGGAAGACCCCCAAATCTAGTTTCCATTTGTGATGGTCTGCCCTGGTCCTTCTCAGGATGTCTTCCACACAGTTTTGCTCTGACAGAATGAAGGATGCCTGTAGAGTGAGATTGTGCTGCAAAGCTATATCAAAAGCTAACATGGCCAGTCTGCTCAGGTGGTATGACCTAGTTCACTATTGCTTGTGGATGTACCACATCACTGTGGTATTGTCTGTAACCATTTGAAGAGGTCCTGGAGAACAAATATGGTAAAGAGTATTGAGTGCATCGATCAGGGCGAGCATCTCCTTGATATTTATTGCTTGCATCTGTCCTTGGTGTCCCACACCCCCTGCACTTTTATCTCTCCTAAATTGCTCCCCAAGGAAAGCCTGAAACATATGTCATGACTGACTGCTTTGGAGCAGGAAGGGAGAAACACTGAAACTAAACATATGGACCAATAATGACAAGACTACTGTTGTCAGAACATTTCAACCATAAAAGGCCACTCAAACTGCTGTCATTATAGTCCACCAAAATCAGTCAATATGCACAATCTCTGCAGAAATAAACGTCATCTGTAATTCCACATAAAAGAGATCTGCAACTAATGAAGACATTGCTGCTGGCAAACACCTTTGCATTTCAGTGCTTCATCTACAAATTCAGAGCCCATTGCCCTTAAAAATAGTTTGCCTATTGCCTATGTTACATTAAATAAAATGGTGTGTTGGTTATATGCAATAGGGAATGCCTGGCAAACTGACAACAGGTTCATTGTTACTAGGCATCTCATCCAAACCCCGCCCTACCCCTTCCTTTATGCCGCCCAGTAGTGTCAGCAGTCAATCTACATAGTGTGGGAAGAGAACCCACAGCCTTCTGCATGAAGGGCAGGTATGGTTCCTGTTCCACCACTGACACTGAACAACAACCTACACAAATCTATGGCTAACATTGAGAAGACTATAATTCTCATTCATTTACAAAAAAAAAAAAAAAATTATTAAAAGAAAAATGACCAGGCAATTGGCCTGGTGATTTAAGGCTCTTGCCTGGTAATAATCAATGCTCAGGGTCTGACTCAGAGCAAATTTACTTAACTAGTCACCCTCTTAACTGAAACATTACACACACACACACACACACACACACACACACACACACACACACACACACACACACACACACACACAAACAAATTGCTGCTCCACTCTATTTCAAGTACTGAATCAAATACCCCATGTTTCTTGCAGTCATTTCTAACATGCTCAGACTCCTGGGGCTTTCAGTTCTTTACAGAATTCCCTCATGAGGTCATAAAGCTCTACTGTGATCCTACAGAAACTCTCCCACAAGCTCCTGAAGCTCTGCTGTGTTACTAAAGAAAGTCTCCTCTGAGGTCCTAAAGCCTTGCTGTTTATAAGGAAGTCTTCAGGCTTGTTTTGTTTACCAAAGATTTCATATTTTATTGCCCACCCAAGTCAACACAGGACTCCCCCCTCCCCCGCTTGGCCAACGTGGACCCTAGGAAGCTGGCCAGGTTGCCTAGTACTGGATCTGGCTCTAGTCATATTAGGGTCAAAATAGACAGTAATCAGCATTCACAGCAATCAGTCTGCAAACACAAAATATGAGAATTTTATTTATAAAATTATTCTTCTGAAATTCAAGAGAAATGTTCACTGGCATCAGTAAGGAGTGCCAACTATACCAGGAAATTCAGTAAAAATTCTCTTTCTAGTTTCAACTTTTTGCTCACTATAATAAAGATGATGCACTTTAGCACAAGATTGATGAAAATGGAGGTACTCCGAAGTTCCACTAACATACGTACATGCAAATATTTCTGGAATGGGCAATAATGCCCTTCTAATCTGCCAACATAACAAACAGTTATTCTCGTAATAAATATCCAGGTTGTTGTTAAAATACCTAAACTATTGTTGGCTTTAATGTAATTTGGTAGACTATTCTATGCATTAGTTCCTCTCAGATAATCAATTAGCACACTTCTCATTCCTATATAATCTTTTACATAGATCATCTGATGATTCCCTGCTACTTTTTGATAAACATTCCTAGAGGAAGTTGTCTGTTAAATGTCCAGTATACTTGAAAAAGGCCTCTTCTTAAATATCTATATGAAGCACTGTACAAGTTCAGATATTTTAGTCTTTCATAATAAATTACATTTTCACATTTGGTATATTTCTGATGTACTCTGTCTAATTTACTCATGTTTGTTTTTTATAATGTTTCCATATTGTTATTCCATACTCAAGTTTGGGAATAGTGTAACTAACAAACAATGATTTTATCATTTCTGATTTCCTAGTCTTTATAGGTGTTTTTATACAACCTATAGTTCTATAACTATCATTAACCACTCGGTTGATATGATTAGAAAAAAAACAAAGTTGAATCTGTTTACCAAGGTCCTTAAATGAATCTACAGTGTCAATCACTGTGTGCTGCATTGAATATTCACCTTTTTATCTATGTCTCCCAAATCTCATATACTTAATTTTTGATGTAGTTATCACTATATTATTCTCCTGTGCCCAAATGGTCGATTTTATCAAGTTCTTTTGCAGACATGCCCTGTCTGTAACACATATAATCTGTTTACCCATTTTGACGTAATCTACACACAGACTGCAGAACATCTCAGATGAAAAAGATAGATCTGAAAGATACAACCTAAACAAGTAAGGGCCTCGAACAAATACTAGTAGGACACCATGATTGTAATCTAGAGTTTCACCTGTCCAATTACTGTATGACACCATATCATATTTGTGAGCCATTCAACTATCCATGTTATCTATAATACATCAGTACAGTTGTTTCAAAAGTTGTCTATATAAATTACAACACAGTTCATTTTTTCATTTAAAGCTGTTATAATATTGTCATGGAACATCATGTTACAGGTGATTATGGATATATTTCACCATGTGCATGCTTATATAGGTTCATAGGTTCATAGGTTCATACTAGGCTATCTGCCCTAGGGCATTTATAAGCCTAGCCAGAATGTGTTTGGCTTTCGCCACCCATTTTAAATTAATTTTGCTATGCCCTTTTTTGAGGTTAGTATACTGTGCCTCTGTCTAACAGTGACACAGAAGTGATACCCGGGGTAAACCTACGATCTCCCATCCACTCATCAAGATTCCTCTTGAAGAGAGTCAATGAGGGACTCTGCCTAACCTGGACTGGGATTTTATTCCAGAGTGAAGGGAGCCTCTGGGTTATATATGGTTTCTTGTCTCAGTCTTTCTAATTCTGATAATTTATTGCTTCACTTGCTGAACTGGGCTGGCTTGAACTCCCTCACCTCCTTCAGTGGTATCAACTCTCACTCGCCCACAAACTAGTAAACCATCCACTAAATGTCCCATCCCTCCAGAATCTACTCCAACCCTATCGCACCACCAGACCACTAAGATCCAGCAACAAAAATCACTTGCAGATCACTAAAGCCAATAACTCTGCTGGTGAAGCACTATTCTCTCGCACCATAGCCAAATTATGGAACTCCCTTCCACCCACAATTACCTCCATACCATCATGCACCCACTTCAAAACTTTACTAAAAGCACAGCTAAAAACATGCTGGCTATGCCCTTGCAACTCCCACTCTAAAATCACCCACCCCATCCAACCACTACCTTTCTTTCCACCCCACTAACTACCTTGATTATAACAAGCTCAGATGCTCATAAGCCTAGTTCTTATTATACAGCAGGAACTTCTTATTGTAACATTTGTTAATGTCTGTTATGTACTTCACAAATAAAGATTCTAGTTGTCTACTGATGTACTATGTTCTTCATCTGTAAATATGTTGTAAGTAATTGCTATGTTATATTGTTAATCACTATGTAATCCAGTGTAACTACTGTCTGTTTATTTTAACTGTGGAGCTTTTCTCCCTGGGCCTCCACTGAAAATGGACCTACGTCCAGTCGGACACTCCCAGTCAACAAATGTAAACAAATAAATAAATAAAATAAATAAATAAATAATTCAGCCTTTTCCATTATTTTTCAACAACATGAAAGTAGACTTACGGGTTGGTATGACTCTGGGTTTTTACTCCTCTTTTCCTTAAAGATAGGTTTAAAGAGTGCATGTTTCTAATTTTGAGGAATTTCCCATACTTAAATGACATAGTTAATAACAGATATAATTGTTCTTTCCAGCGTGTTCTCAGATCATTATTATAAATTCTATCTCCTCCTTGTGCTTTGCATGTTTCCAGTTTGCATAGTTCTTTTTCAATATAATTTGATTACAGTTTCTGAAGTTATCTGGTTGTTGCTAGAACAATTGACCCCTTTGTGAAACCCAGCTGTTTTGCATAAGATTTTTTTATCTATAATGTGTTGTGTCTGAGTATAAATTTTAGAATCTACACACAGTTTATCAATTTGCATGTCTTAACTCCTACCTTGTCTTCTGTGTCTATAAAATGGTCATTATAATGTTCAATAATGTTCAATAACTTTATATAAATTTTCTTCATTTTTTTTTCTTGATCTTGTTTCACACCATGTTTAATTTGTCTGTCTGTCCAGCTTGTTTATTTCAGTTTTCATAGTTATAGTTTGACCTAGTTTGACCTATTTTCCATTTATTTATTTATTGATTTATTGACATTTGATTACCAAGAAAGTCCAACTAGGTAGAAACCAATTTTCAGCAGAAGATCGCGGAGAAAATCTCCAAATTATTACAAAACACTTTAAGAACAATAATTTTACAGTCTTCAGAAATAAAACAAAATTATCTGTGGTTTAAATAATTTTAATAAATTAGACATAATATAAAAAACATTGGTTATGAATCAATCTAAGGTATGTGACAATCATTGAGTATTTAAAGAAATTTTAGATAATTTGTAGAGAAAGTAAAGGTAAGTTAGTTTAATACAAATAGGAACGGCAATATAAAGTGAGGGAAAATCAGGCTTATTGTATATTTCAAGAGAAAGTCAGGGAAGAGAATTAGGCAGCAATAAGAAAGTAAGTGAGGATGGGAGAGTAAGGAGGTATAAGGAATGAAAAGGTACATGTTCACATTTAGGATATAGTTTAACCTGGTTGTGAGCAAGAACAGAGACAGATTTTAGCTAGGAAGTCTTTCAGAGTGGTTTTGAAAAATGGGAGAGAGGGTATAGACCTGATGGATACAGGTATGGAGTTTCAGGCTTTAGCAACCTTTTATGAGTACAGACAATGACCAGCAGATTTGCTAGGTTAGTAGACAGACAGGAGTTTTTAATCACTGGATCACAATGATCAACTGGGAATATAGTTGTGTAGAATGTTTCTTAGTGCTGGACAGGCAGATAGATGCTGGATAATTTTATAGGTGGTAAGGCTTTCTGTATATGTTAGTCAATTTGGCAGTTCAAACCAGTTTAGGCTTTTCAGTGCTATACAGTGAATTTCTTATCTTATTTGTCTTCCACCTTAATCAGATATATTGCTTTTATGGAAATATTTCTCCTGTTGCTGTGTGCCTAAGTGCTGATGTTAAACATTTTTTTTCTGCATTCATACAATTTCTCTTTCAAAATATGTCATATTTCATCTACAGTTTTTCCACTGAATGTATCACTTCAATTACATTTACATTGTGACTATTTTGCTTCCATATAATCTGTCATTAATCTTCAGTGCATTGTTTTACAGTTCAGTTTGGCAGAATTATCTAGAAATAATTTAAACTTTTATACCCCATGATCACTGTACATCAACAGTGGTAAAACTTAAAATGAATTAACAGTCATTTCCTTGGGAACACAAATTATCTTGTATTTTCTGTTTCCTGGTATGCTTTTTTTTTACAGTCTAAAGTTAAGTGTTGTCCCTGATCATACATTGTAAATAATTTCCTTACAACTGTTGTTTAATTATTATTCCAGTCTATTTTGGTATATTTAAGTAGCCACCCACTATTATTCCCTCCTGTGTTTCATGCAAGAAATGTATGAATTCCACTGTCATCAGCACTTAATTCTGGTGGTCTATACACTATAACAAATGCTATATGTTGCAGGTTTGTCTTTATTATCAGTTACACAGTCTACAGTACTGATGTTACCAATGAACATGTAAGAATCACATCTTGTAACAGTCTTTAATCCCTTTCGTAACACCTCTACCTGATTTTTTCTTAGATTGTCCCATACAGTGATAATAGTTACACAGAAACAGAAATGGTTTCCAGTTATTGTTCTTTAACCATGTTTTACAAACAATTACAAGATCAATCTTGTGGGAATGTAGAAAGATTTAAAAAAAAAATATTATTAATACTTCTAGCCTTAACAACCATCAGAGATAAATAAAATGTTACCTCACAAAACTTCTAAACAAACAAATGAAAATAGCCGTAAAAAGGCAAAATAAAAAACGAATGGCTAAAAATATGATGACTTTATTACATAAAATTCCAAATGGTAAGCACTTTCATTCCCTTCATGTAACATCTTTAGACCAAGTTGTATAATGAACATACTTATTTAAATATTTAATAACAATAACATGTGACCCAAAGCACTTAATAGGTTCATAGGTTTATATTAGGCTACCTGCCCTAGGGCATTTATAAGCCTAGCCGAAAATGTGTTTGGCTCTCTCCACCCTTATCATTTAACTTCTAGAGCCTCTGTCCAGTAGCGCCACTGGAGTGATCCCAGGTGCAAACTTATGGTTTCCCGTCCACTCATCAAGATTTCTCTTGAAGAGGGCCAGCGAGGGGCTTTGTCTTACGTGAATTGGGATTTTATTCCAGAGTGTGGGAAGCCTTTGGGATATGAATCTATCCCTCCAGCATGTCCTATTCATTGCTGTGCTGAGGTTTAAGTCCGAGAAGCATGTGGCTCTAATGGATTTGTTTTTTGAAGGTGGAGCATGTCCATTAATTCTGGATTGGACATGGCCTTGTAAGTCAGGCCGAGGTCGCCTCTGAGCAGGCAGTAAGCAACTGAGTAGAGCTGTAGTTTCTTTAGCCTAGTTGCATAGGGCAACTGTTTGAGGCCCATGATCCTTTCGATAAGGAACTTTTGGGGTCTCTTAAGCTGCTGCAGGTGCCTAGTAAGGTACATTCCAAATGGGGCATTGTACTCAATTATGGGTCTGATGAGTGATGAGTATAGGGGCATAATGACCTCTCTCGATTTAGACGAGAACCCTTTAGTTATAAGATGGGTAATACAGAAGGATTTTCTGACTATTTTGGCAATGTGATTGTCAAAGGAGTGGTTACTATCAACCTGGGTCCCCAGATCCCTAATTACTTCTTCTGTACTTAGTGGGTTACTTCCTATGTGGTAATTAGTGGGCACCTTGTTTTTCCCAAAGGGGATGACTATGCATTTTTTGGTGTTAAGTTTGAGGCCATGGCTTTGACACCAGGCATCTGTCTCCGTAAGACCCTTTTGGAGGATGCTTGTGTCGGCCGGGGTGTCTATTAGGGCTCCCAGTTTGCAATCATCGGCGAACTTGGTAAGCCACAGTACTTTTGTGCTGGCCTGTACTTCAGAGAAGTATATACCGAACAAGAGGGGCCCCAGGACTGAGCCCTGTGGGAGTCCACTTGTAACAGGTTTAGTGTCGGACATGGCATTTCCAACCCTGACCACGTGCGTTCTATCCGTAAGCCAGTTTGCAACCCATCTTGTGACATACGGATTGATGTTTAAGCTGGTTAGTTTTTTTATGATTCCAAAGTAAGGTATTGTGTCAAAAGCCTTAGCGAGGTCCAGATAGGCAGTGTGGACTGCCTTTCCCTCATCTATGGCTTTGGTGACTGTTTCAAAAAAGTCAACCAGGTTTAGGAGGCAGGATCTGCCCTTAACAAAACCAAACTGGGTAGGGTCCAGTGTCTGTTGGTTCCCGGTGTCTTTGTTTAAGAGATCCATAATGATACGCTCCATAGCCTTGCAAATTAGGCTAGTTAGACTTATGGGCTGATAGTTCCCAGGATCGGTTGTGGAGCCACCCTTGTGGAGAGGGATCACTGTTGCTGTACGCAATTCCTTGGGTACATAACCTGTTTTGAGACTGAGTTGGAATAATGAATTTAAGGGGGGATTTAGTTCTTCCTGGAGCTCGTGCAGGACGCAGCCCGGTATTCCATCCGGTCCCATAGACGCTGTGTGTTTAGCTTTGGAGAGGGCTGCTTTTACCTGTGTGTCTGAGATATCTGGGGGACTACATTCATCTGGGATAGACACAGGCCCTTTTGGGGAGGAAGGGGAGGAAGTTTGCACTGAACCTGTCAGCCAGAATGTTGGCAATGTCAGTCGGTTCCCTGTATTTTGTGCAATTTTGTACTAGCTCTGAGCAGATCTGGGTGTTTCCTCCCAGGTTCCTGAAGAATGCCTTGTGATTATCTTTGGAGTCTTTGGCAATTTTTATTTTGCAGTTTGCCTTTGAGGCTTTTATGTTGGAATGAAGTTTTTTGCTAATAGTGATCAGGGATGCCTTCCCTTTTAGTGTTTTGGCCCTGTCATGTAGTAGTCTTCTCCTTTTGTTGTAAAGCTTGTTTATGGTTGGGGTCCACCAGACTGGTCTCCTATTTTTGGAGGCGTGAGCCTTGGTTTTACTTGGGATGGCTTGATCCATGCATTCCTGTATGTGCATATAGAGTGCGTTTGTATAGTATTCTGCGGTTTGGGTAACATTTTCTAATTTCTCAGGGGCTTTGAAGTTTTCTACTTCTGTCTTGAGGAGAGTGAAGTTTGTTTTTGAGAGGTTTTTCCCTGTGGTTTCCTTGACTGGGGGTGGGGTTAGGATGTGGATGTCTATTGTGATCAGTTTGTGGTCCGATCTCACCAACGAGGGATTTACCTCCGGTGAGGAACATTGAACCCTTATGTTTGTAATGACTAGGTCTAATGTATTTTCCCCTCTTGTAGGAGCAGTGACTAGTTGTTTCATGGCATTTGAGTTGATGAATTCTAGAAACCATTGGGAAAATGAGTTTGGACTCGAGTAGTTTACCCAGTCGATGTTTGGGTAGTTGAAGTCCCCCAATATTATGGTGTTTGGTAGGATCTTCATATTCTCTAGTGTTCTCAGGAAGGCCACATGTGGGTCCTGAGACAGAGGGTTATCTATAACAGGCTATGACTTGGAAGGCAGTTTTGCCCATTGTTAGTTGCACATAAATTGTTTCCAATGTTTCATGCAATGCCACTAATCTGGAGATGTGGGTGTCCTTGATAAAGATGGATACACCCCCTCCCTTGGTGCTTTTGTCCGAGTTTTGTGGCTAAAAAGTATGATATGAGTTGAATCCTGATAATGCTGGGGTGCTCTCAGGAGCCTTGAACCAGGTTTCTGTCACTACACAGATATCGATTTGCTCCATACTGAGGAGTGCCTCGAATGCATGCATCTTTAGGTTTAGATGCCTCGAGTGCATGCATCTTTAGGTTTAATGCCTTAACCCTTTCCTTCTAAGAACAACTTTAAAGTTTTCACTATCATTTAAACTATGGTATAGACATACATTCAGCTTATTTGCCAGCAATATTCTCTCCAATCCAGTTCATCTTCTGCATCAGACCTATGATGAAAACCATTGAGTTCATCAATTATTACAAATATGAAGCATGTCTTATTTTTTTCTAACAAATGTTTTTGCTTAACATGTTTTGCCAAGGCATTGCTTACATCAATCTTGTCTTCTGCTCTTATATGTTCATTCACTCACATGCAGAATTCTCTAATGGTTCTTCCTATATAAAATGCTGGACATAATTCACACAGAGTCATGTATGGCACATACTTGGACCTGCAATTATACAAATTAGTCAACCTAATTTCAAAGTTTCTTGCTGTCACTACAAAATTCTTAACTTCCTTCATATATTGACATAACCTACAACTGTTACATCTTTTCATCTCCACTTCTAAAACATCAGGCATACTTGAGCATAAATTCCATTTCTTAAAAAAAGTCTTTAAACTCTTCCTTCTTTTAGAGAAAAATACAGGGTCTCCCTCTATAACATGTTTAATTTCTTGAAAATTCATTAAGAATCTCCAATTATTCTTGATTATTCCTTTGAATTTACTTTCATCTACTGTATTGTCTAAAACATGTGGCAAGGAAAAATCCTCTTCATTTTCTTTTGACTTGCTATTTACATATGCTACCTTATGTTCCCTACCATTTTTTTACTTCCATCCAGGAATTGTTAATGATGTCCTGGGGGTACCCTCTTTATTGAAATTTCCTTTTGAGTTCTTCAAATTCTTTTTCAAAAAATATTGCCTCATCTGTTAACTTGCTTATTCTAGTGAATTGCTCCTTCACTATGTTTTTTTTTTCAAGCCAAACCTATAGGTTCATAGGTACTAGGCTAATGGCCATGGAGCCTTGTACCTAGCCCATAGGATTACCCTGGCATCATGTCACCTGACCTTAGTTCCCAGTGCCTCTGTCGAGTAGAGCCACTAGAGTGATCCCTGGGGTGAATTTTCTATTTCTCATCCACTCATCAAGATTTCTCTTGAAGAGAGCCAGTGAGGTGCTCTGTTTGACATGTATGGGAAGTGTATTGCATAGCATGGACAGTCTCTGGGTTATGAACCTGTCCCTCCAGCATGTTCTGTTGATTGTGTTAATGAGGTTGAGGTCTCTGGAGCATATTGTGAGGAGGGATTGGAATTTCTTTAGATGTAGCATTTCTAATAGAGCTGGGTTAGATATGGCTTTGAAGTCAAGCAGAGATCATCTCTAAGTAAGCGATGTGGGACAGAGAATAGTTGGAGTTTAAGTCTGTCCATATAGGACAAGTGTTTAGGGCCTAGGATCCTCTTTGTGAGGTACTTTTGCAGCCTCTCCAGTTATTGCAGGTGTCTAGTGAGGTACATGCCAAATAGGACATTGTACTCGATGAGTTGCCTAATGAGGGAAGAGTAGAGAGAGCTTTCTTCCTGGATGCAAAACTCTTAGCAATGAGATGTGCCGCATTGAAGGACTTTCTGACCACAGTGGCAATGTGGTGGTCAAAAGAGAGGTTGCTGTCAACCTGTGTTCCGAGATGTCTTATAAAGCAGTCTGCATTCAGTGGCGTACTATAAATGTGGTAATTCGTGGGAAATGGGTTTTTCACAAAAGGGATGAAGACACATTTATTTGGCATTGAGCTTAAGGCCATTGTTCTGAAACCAGTCGTTGATCTCAGTGAGGCCTTTCTGTAGGATGTCAACATCACTTGGGGAGTTAATGATAGCTCACAACTTGCAATCGTCTGTGAATTTTGTCAGCCAGAGTCCCTCCGTGTTGGCCTGGACTTCAGAGAAGTAAATATAGATACCAAACAGGACAGAAACCAGGACCGAACTCTGTGGGACTCCACTCATGACTGGTCATCAGTCTGACTTGGTGTCAGATACTTTCACACCATGAGTTCTATCTGTGAGCCAGTTTGCAACCCACCTAGTGATATAGGGGTTGATGCCTACCTTAGTGAGTTTTTCTATGATTCCTGAATGGGGAATGGTATCAAAGGCCTTGGCCAGATCAAGGTAGGCTGTATGAACCACCTTGCCTTCATGGACAGCTCTGATGACTGGCTCAAAGAAGTTGACCAAGTTGAGCAGGCATGATCTACCCTTCACAAAACCAAACTGTGTGGGATCCAGTGTTTGGAGATTCCCTATATCCTTGTTTATTAGGTCCATGGTTATACGTGCCATAGCTTTGCATATCAGACTCATCAGGCTAATGGGGCGATAGTTGCCAGGGTCTGTAGTCGCTCCTCCTTTGTGGAGAGGGATGACTGTAGCAGTGTGCCATTCAGTAGGGACAAAGCCTAAGGTGAGGGTGTGATTGAACAGGGCACGCAGGTGAGGTGCCAATTCACTTTGCAGTTCATGTAGAACATAGCCAGGGATATTGTCAGGTCCCACAGAAGCTGTATTCTTGGCCTTGGACATTGCTGTTTTAACCTGTGCTCCAGTAATACTAGGTGCCTGGAAATCTACTGGTATTGTGATTGATCCTTTGGGGGGGAGAGGGATAAAGTTGGCACTGAATCTGCCGGCCAGTATATTCACAATATCTGTTGGCTCGGTATAGGAGGTAACATTGTGCAGTAGCTCAGAGCTAATCTGGGTATTGCTGTGGAGATTCTTTACCTAACTATAGAAGGCCTTGTGGTTGTCTTTACTATCTGCTGCAATTCTGTTTTCATAGCTAGCTTTAGAGGATTTGATGAGGGATCTGAACTTTTTGTTGAGGTTGATAAAGGAATCTTTCCAGTCTTGGGACTTCACCTTATTCCGCATAAGTTTTCTACTTCTGTTGAAGAGTTTTTGTATGGCAGGGGACCACCAGATTGGCTTCCTTATTTGGAGGAGAGCATCTTGGTTCTATCGGGTATGGTAAGATCCATGTATTTGTGTACGTGTTTGTACAGTGCATTGGTGCATGATTTGGCAGTCATGCAACTATTCTCCATTTGCATGGGTGCCATGAAGTTAGCCACCTCTGTTTTTAGGAGCCCAAAGTTAGCTTTGGAGAAGTTTTTCATGGTGGTTATCTTTGCGGGGGGTGGAGTTGGAGGGAGAGATGTGGATTTCCAAGGTGATTAATTTGTGGTCAGACCTAACCAGAGAGGAGTTGACTATTGGTGTAGAGCAATGGTCTCCCATGTTAGTAATGACCAGGTCAAGGATGTTGCTACCTCTTGTGGGGGTAAGAACGAGCTGGTCCAGGGCATTGGAATTAATGAATTTCAGGAAATGTTAGGCAAGTTTATTGGTACATGAGTAGTTTTCACAGTTAATGCAGGGGTAGTTGAAGTCGCGCAGTATGAGAGTGGTAGGTTGAACCCTAAAATTCTCCAGGGTGCTTAGGAATGTGGAGTGTGAGTCTTGAGACATGGCTGGGGAGCTATAGCAGGCTATGACCTAAATCGCTGTCTTACCCAACATTAGCTGCACCTGAAGTATCTCTGATGCGTTATGTTGGGCTACTATATTTGCATAGCTGGGGGCCACAGCAGGCCCCATAGCTACACCATTTTTCTGTCTGTATATTTCATCATTATACTGATATTATGCATGCTATTGTAGTGGAGATAGCTGTTACTTTGCACTTCCTTTTTATGAAGCTTAACTTTTAAAGCATTGCTAGATCTGCACACATTTAGATCCAAAAAATTTATGTTGCCCTTCCTATAATTAAATGTCAACCGAAGGTAACTCATGGATTCGTTCAAATGTTTAATAAAATCCAAGAGTACTTTTTCGGAAACCTTCCAAACAACAATAAATCATCAATAAAATGTCTGTACATGATGAAATGTTTTGCAAAAACTGATTCTAAAATAACTTGTTTTTACCAGTTCATATATATTTGCATAGCCCCCATAACTATACCATATTTCTGTCTGTATGTTTCATCATTACAGTCAAAAAAATTGTATGATAAAATAGCATCCAACAATTCTGTGAACAATCTCACTTGTCTAGTATTAAATAGTCCTGAAGTACGAAGCTTCCTATTCACCATTTCCAACCTTTCTACATTTGGCATGAATGTATATAATGAAGCAATATCTGCTGCAACCAAGCACATGGAATCATCTATTTTCACATTCTTCATTAAACTTTTAAACTCAAAGGAATCTTTAATATAAGATTTACTTTGTATGACCAACTTCTGTAAATATTTATCTACGAAGATGGCCAGAGTTTCCATCTTACTGCCTTGCCTGCCTACTATTGGCCTAAAATCAGGGCAATTCAGGTTTTTATGGATTTTAGGAAGTCCAAAAAACCTTCCCAGTTTGGGTTTTTCTACTCTAAAAAAATCCACTATTTCTTTGTCAATCAAATTGTCTAAAAAACATTCTTGTATACAAGCATCAACAACTCCATATACTTTTTTTAACAGATGACCACTTTGTTATTTGGTAAAACTTGTCATTATTTGGCATCAATGTCATTTTTTCCACATAAAATGTTGTGTTCAGCACCACAACTGCATTGCCTTTATCTGCTTTCGTAATATACAGCTTAGTGTCATTTTTTTAACTTAAACAATGCATTTTTTTCTTCATTTAAATTATAAAATGCATGTTCACCTTTGTCATATAATAATTTTCTCACATCATTCTCACATGTTACCAAAAAGCTTCCAGTTCTGACCTAAGAATTAGATTAAACATGCTAGGTTTTCTAAATAATGCTTTTTCCAGAACCTTATTAGAGTTGTTACAGTCTTTAAATAAGCATTTTAAATGTAATGTTCTTACAAATTCTCTATGTGCATTCTTGGTATTTATCAAGCTAGCCCCAGCAGAAGGCACAAAAGTCAATCCCCTGCTTAATACCATAATATGGTGTTTGTTTAACACCATATTAGACAAATTAAAAAATTTAAATGAGTCAGTAACAGTACTTTGGTTCAGTAGTTGTAATTGTTGTTCCACTTCTTTCCTTTGTAATTCTTTTTTGCCCTGAAATCCTTCTTGCTATCTTCTTTTTTTCCAGAAGAAATTTCCTACTACTTGAGCACACAATTTCACACCTGTCCCTCCATCTTGATATACATCCACCTTTTGAAAATTTCCTTTGCTGGATTTGGTGCTAGTATTTCTATAATAATTATTTCCCCGTCTTTCTTTTGTGAATTGTTTTCCTCTGTTTTCAGTCACATAATCCACCGACTCCACTTCAGAACTCATTCTTCTGCATTTTCCTGTGCTATTCTGCCTAGCATCATTGTTGTTACTTCCTGCAGCTCCGCCCACTTCATTCGTTTCATTAGTTTGAATGGCAGCAGATTCAGGACACTCACTGCTATTGCTAAACAAACAGTTTACCCCTTCCTTATAATCCTTTATGTCTCTTGCAATTTTTTTCATTTTACATTTCTTTTGATTCTCATTTTCAGCTGTGACTTTATCCAGAACCCTAGACCATTTACCTTCAAAGTTGCTTCCAGAAATAGTATTTTGAGTCTATTATAGCTCAAAATAATAATATTATTCATATTCATAGTTTTTGTTTTTTCTTCCAACAGCCTCACATAGTGAAGCACTGCACTTTCATTCAGGGCTTGCCAAGCATCTAAAAGCTCTTTAGAAAAATGTCTCCTGCAGTTGCACACTTTAGTCTTAAGCACCTAGGTACTCTATTTGATGACAAACAGGCTTCAGAAAATAAAGTGTCCAACTGTAGCCTCTTATATTTCAACACATTTTTTCTAATGTGTTGAATTCATCACCTACTGACAATTCAATAGCAGCAATGTTGTTCAGCAAATCAGGTTCCAATAAAAATGGATTATCTGGTCCTATAAGATAATCAAACAACAAGTTGTCTGTGGGCTCAGACACTGCTGTAGTGCTATTAAATCTTTTCAGAATAGCACCCAAATTCAAATGTCCATTAGCACCCACACTGCTGTTAACAGGATTCAGCCTTTCAGACTAGGAAGCCACTTTTTCCACCAAACCTCTGCCTTTATCCAACAATGAATCCTTAGGTGTGTCATGCAGAGTAAATCCTAAAGGTACCAACAAAAAATTCAAATTTAACTCAGGTTGGGGAGCCAAGTCTTTGTTTGTAAAAGCCATAAAAATCCAATAATACCTCACGAAACTTCCAAACAAACAAATGAAAATAGCCGTAAAAATACAAAAGTAATAAAAAACAAACAGCTAAAAACACAAGATGACTTTATTACATAAAAATTCAACTGGTGAGCACTTTCATTCCCTTCATGGGACTTTTTCCGACCAAGCTGTATAATGAACAAACTTATTTAAATACGTAATAACAATAACGTGACCCAAAGCACTTAATGCCTTAACCCTTTCCTTCTAGGCACACCTTTAACATTTTCCCTGTCATTTAAACCAGGGTATAGCCATGCATTCAGCTTGATTTGCCAGCAATATTCTCTCCAATCCAGTTCATCTTCTACATCAAGCCAATGATCAAAATCATTGACTTCATCAGTTATTACAAATTTTAAGCATGCTTTATTTTTCTTAACAAATGTTTTTGCTTAACATGTTTTGCCAAGGCATTGCTTTCCTCAATCTTGTCTACTGCTCTTATATGTTCATTCACTCACATGTAGAATTCTCTAATGGTTCTTCCTATATAAAATGCTGGACATACTTCACACAGAGCCATGTATACCACATATTTGGACCTACAATTATACAAATTATCGAACCTAATTTCAAAGTTTCTTGCTGTCACTACAAAATTCTTAACTTCTTTCATATATTGACATAATTTACAACTGTTATGTCTTTTCATCCCCACTTTCAAAACATCAGGCATACTTGAGCATGAATTCCTTTTCTTAAAAAAAAATCTTTTAAACTCTTTCCTCTTTTAGAGACAAAAATCTCTCATATAACATTTTTAATTTCTTGAAAATTCATTAAGAATCTCCAATTATTCTTGATTATTTATTTGATTTTGCTTTCATCTATTGAATTGTCTAAAATACATGGTAAGGAAAAATCCTTTTCATTTTATTAAAATAAAAAATAAATAAATGTTCACTTACATTTTTTACTTCCATCCAGGAAATGTTAATGATGTCCTTGGGGTACCCTCTTTCTTGAAATTTCCTTTTGAGTTCTTCGCATTCTTTTTCAGAAAATACTGCCTCATCTGTTAACCTGCTTATTGTATTGAATTGCCCCTTCACTATGTTTTTTTTTTTCAGGCTAAACTTATGCATGCTATTGAAGTGGAGATATATGTTACTTTGCATTTCCTTTTTATAAATCGTAACTTTTAAAGCATTGTTAAATCTGTACACATTCAGGTCCAAAAATTAATATTGTCCTTCCAATAATTAAAGGTCTCAGAGGACCAGATAATCCATTATTATTGGAACCTAATTTGCTGAACAACATTGCTGCTAATGAATTGTCAGTAGGTGATGAATTCAACACATTAGAAAAAATGAGTTGAAATATAAAAGACTACAGTGGGATACTTTATTTTTAAAGCCTGTTTATCATAAAATAGAGTCCCTGGGGGCTTAAGAGTAAAGTGTGCAGCTGCAGGAGACATTTTTTCTAAAGAGCTCTTAGATGCTTGGCAAGCCCTGAATGAAAGTACAGGGCTTCACTATGTCAGGCTATTTTTGGAAGAAACCACAAAAATTATTAGTACATTGAATAATATTACTATTTTGAGCTACAATAGATGGAAAATACTATTTCAGCAAGCAACTTTAAAGCTAAATGGTCTAAGGTTCTGGATAAAGCTGCAGCTGAAAATGACAATCAAAAGAAACATAAAATGAAAAAAATTGCCAGAGGCAGAAAGGATTATGAAGAAGAGGTGAATTGTTTATTGAACAATAGCAATGAGTGTCCTGAATCTGCTGTCATTCAAACTAATGAAGAGAATGAAGTGTGCAGAATCGCAGGAAGTGACAATGATGTTGCTAGGCAGAATATCACAGCAAAATGCAGGGGAATGAGTTCTTAAGTGGAGTCAGTGGATTATGTGACTGAAAACAGAGGAAAACAATTCGCAAAAGACAGACAGGGAAATAATTATTATAGAAATACTAACACCAAGTCCAACAAAAGAAATTTAAAGGTGGATGTATATCAAGATGGAGGGACAGGTGTGAAATTGTGGGCTCAAGTAGCAACCCATAAACCACAACAACAAGGGGGGAATCAATCAACAAAAGGAAATTTCTTCTGGAAAAAAAGAAGATGGCAAGAGGGATTTCAGGGCAAAAAGAATTACAATGGAAAGAAGTGGAACAGCAATTACAACCATTGTACCAAGGTACTGTTACTGACTCATTTAAAATGATTTATTTGTCTAATGTGGTATTAAACAAGCACCATATTATGGATTTAAGCAGGGGACTGACTTTTGTGCCTTCTGCTAGGGTTGACTTGATAAATACCATAAATGCACATAGAGAGTTTGACAGAAAATTACATTTAAAATGCTTATTTAAAGACTGTAACATCTCTAATAAGGTTCAGGAAAAAAAAGCATTATTTAGAAAACCTAGGATGCTTAATCCAATTCTTAGGCCAGAATTAGAAGCGTTTTTGGTAACTCTGAGAATGATGTGAGAAAATTATTGTATGACAAAAATGAACCTGTATTTTATAATTTAAACAAAGAAGAAAAAAATGCATTGTTTAAGTTAAAAAAAAATGACACTAAGCTGTATATTATGAAAGCAGATAAAGGCAATGCAGTTGTGGTGCTTAATACAACATTTTATGTAGAAAAAAATGACCTTGATGCTAAATGATGACAAGTTTTACCAAATAACAATGTGGGCATTTGTGAAAAAAGCATATGGAGTTGTTGATGCTTGTACAGAAGAATGTTTTTTTTAGATTATTTGTTTGACAAAGAAGCAGTGGAGTTTTTTAGAGTAGAAAAACTGAAACTGGGAAGGTTTTTTGGACTTCCTAAAATCCATAAAAACCTGAATTGCCCTAATTTTAGACTGATAGTAGCCAGTTAAGGCAGTAAGATGGAACCTCTAGCCATCTTCATAGATAGATATTTACAGAAGTTGGTCATACAAAGTAAATCTTATATTAAAGATTCCTTTGAATTTAAAAGTTTTGTGAAGAATGTGAAAATAGATAATTCCACGTGGTTGGTTGCAGCAGATATTGCTTCATTATATACGGTAATACCAAATATAGAAGGGTAGGAAATGGTGAATAGGGAGCTTCGTACTTCAGGATTATTTAATACTAGACCAAGTGAGATTGTTCACAGAAATGTTGGATGTTATTGTATCGTATAATTTTTTTGAGTATAATGATGAAATATACAGACAGAAAAATGGTGTAGCTATGGGGGCTGCTACAACCCTCAGCTATGCAAATGTAGTCCTGATGAACTGGGAAAAACAAGTTATTTTAGAATCAGTTTTTGAAAAACATATCATCATGTACAGACATTTTATTTATGATTTGTTTTTTATTTGGGAGGGTTCCAAAAAAGAACTCTTAGATTTTATTAAACATGTGAATGAATCCATGAGTTACCTTTGCATTTAATTATAGGAAGGACAACATTATTTTTTTTTACCTGAATGTGTACAGCTCTAGCAATGCTTTAAAAGTTAAGATTTTAAAAAGGAAGTGCAAAGTAACAGCTATCTCCACTACCATTAGTATGCATAAGTTTAGCCTGAAAAAAAACATAGTGAAGGGGAAATTCACTATAATAAGCAGGTTAAAAGATGAGGCAGAATTTTTTGAAAAAGAATGTGAAGAACTCAAAAGGAAATTGCAAAAAAGAGGTTACCCCAAGGACATCATTAACAATTCTTGGATGGAAGTAAAATATGTAAGGGAACATAAGGTAGCAAATGTAAATAGCAAGTCAAAAGAAAATTAAAATGATTTTTCCTTACCATGTGTTTTAGACAATTCAGTAGATAAAAGTAAAATCAAAAGAATAATCAAGAATAACTGGAGATTCTTAATGAATTTTCAAGAAATTAAAAATGCTATAGGAGGAGACCCTCCCCCGGATTCACTAATCTTCTGTGCAGGACTAGTTTATTCCTGCATGGAAGCACCCATTTAGGAGCAGGATGTCAGCATGCCATGTACGAGTGCAGGGGGCAAGTCTGAGAGCAGGGGTCTCAGAATAAACACACCCCTGCAATGTAGAAAAGCAGAAAGTGTTAAGAGATGAATGAGATTGCTCATAAGTGTCCACATATCCCCACCAACAGTTCCCCATGTGTACAACAGCAACAGTACCGAAAAAGTAAATAAAGAAACCCTTATATATTTTTTTAAAACACTGATTAAAGCTAACTGTAGGTGGGCGGGTGTGCCCATCACTTATCTATGGTTAAAGCAGCTTAAAAGGCTGAAGAGGATAACGAGGAAGATATATGCAACTGAAGCAGTACAGCAATAGGGTAGTGAGCAGAACATTTGCCTAATGAGCAGGCATTCCAGGTTTGAGTCCCACTACAGCACATTGCATTTTCCATGTGAAATCTGTATATGAACATTTTTTGCTGTATAACCTACTAAATAACATTTAAATGTGAACTGGAGTACTGCATTAAATGCACATGTGATGTGTCAGTGTCATAATGAATAAGGCACTAGTAAGCACGTTTAAGCACAAATAAGCAGTAGTAAGCATACATAAGCACTAGAAAGCGTGTTTAAGTGCATTTACACAGGGGTAAGCATTGCCTACACAGATTAAGCAAAGTAGAAGCTAACTGAGTGTAAGAAACTGTAACCGGAGGTTAGCATTGCTTAGCTCTGCGCAAACCCATGCACACCTGCTTACAACTGCTTTAAAGTGCCTTAATCACTCTGTACCCAGCGGCCTGTGTTTTGCCCAGTAACAAAATAAACAGCAATTGCAAGGCTCAAACTCAGGACCTGGTACACTACAGTCACAGTACTTAACCACTAAGCCAACACAACAGTACATAAGAGTGAGGTTTTTAAGTAACAAACCTCTCCATAGGAAAACAAGCTGAACATGTGAAAGGACTTTCTATACAGCCTTATGTTGTATACCCAGCTACATCACATAAATATGTGAACTAGAGTACTGTAGTAAGCACAGACGTGAGGTGTTATTGTAATAAATTGTAGAAGTCCCTAGGACCCCATACAGTGTATGCACACATAAATCATGGCTAGTAGACACATATATATAACCTGTATTGAATAATAAATCACTGCCAAAAAGCAAATATAAAGCTAAGTAAATGTTAAGCAATGCTATCTGCTGCACAGCTTAGCTTGTTTGTGTAGGGCAGCCAATTCAATCTGCCTATTGGTATACATCCTTAAGCACTGCCAAACTTAGGTAAGTAGGTGTGCCCATAGCTTAGCCTTTACAAACCCAGCCAATCACGGAAAGTGTGGGAATTTGGCTGTATTTAAACCCTACAGGCAGGAATATGTCCCATAACTGGTTGTAGCTCCGTACTGCAGGCAGAATGGCTGCTGTGGGTGAAGGCACTTGATTTAGAGTGCAGCGCTGGGGCATCCAGGAGTCAAAAATTGTGGTATGTCTCATGGTAAAACACCATGAGCAGAGACTACTGCAGGGCCATTACTAGTGCTTGCAGTATAAAATGGAGGCCTGGGACAGTCTCGCCCATGACCTCACCAGTGCCACAGGTATTCCCCAGAAGGGTGAGCACGTCAGGCCCCACCATGCTGACCTGAAGCGGTGGAGGGGGAATGTACTGGAACAGTGGATCCAGGAGTCTCGGCAGATGCCTAATGCCCAGTACTGAGTAAGTACTCATTCTACTAAGTAGTTAATAATTGCCTAGCTTGTGTATACTATGGATAGGTATGGCTAAATATCACTGTATTTCTTTGACAGCTGCAGATGAGTGGGCTGCGAACCAGCAAGCCCATGATGCTAGGTTGCAAAGGCTGCGTCACGAGGCAGGTTAGTAATTATGCAGCATGTACTGTCATAACAAATAAATATAAGAGCCTTAGAAAGTGTTGTTCCAGTAGAAATAAATGTGTAATATTCTGTGAATAAAGGTATAATCCCTGGAGTGATTTTGTTTCCTCTTATTTCATATGTCATTGAACTGTTGCATACTATAAATAGTACTGTTGTATTAAGCAGCTTTACCCACACTGTGGTATGCAGATAAAATGTGTATGAAGTTCTGTATAACAATGTTGGAAGTGCCAAGAGGTCAGTCATATTGTACAAGTGAGGGAGACTTACACAGAAAACAGTATAAAGTTTCACATCAATTTCCTGATGGCACAGTGTACTGTGATATTAATTGTAATTATTTTGCCACACACAGAAGGGGTTTTAATCCCTGGAGTGCTACTAAGTTGCATGCATAATCATACCCCACAACTGTACAGATTTAGTTACAATATTCAGATAGAAAGCTGTATGCATAATTACACCCAACAACTGTAAAGAATTTGCTAGAAAGTTCAAATAGAAAGTTGTATGCATATTCATACCCCACAACTGTTCCAATCTGTCCAGCATGTCTAGATAAATGGCCCACATCACCAACCTGGTACGCTGTTCCCCTGAAAAATCAGTGTGATGATCCAAGAAATGTAGGCAGATTTTAATGACATATAATTGATAGTCAGACATGTAGATTCTCACAGAATGTATATGAAAACAAACCTGTCATTCTAGCACCTCACCCAAAGTGTATGAGAGCAATTCTCAACATATGTTGCATTATGACCTGCATCTTGTCATGCCTGTATGTAAGACACAGGTCACATATATAATAATCTATAAACATACCAGTGTACAATATAAGGCTATTGAGTAGTCTAATAATACATGTAAGGGACAGATCACTGCAGTGACTAAGAATGCTGTGAAAACTACAAGGATATGTTAGTTATTAATTGAACTCTCTCTCTCAACCCTATCATATGTGCAAAAATAACCCAATGACACACCTCAATCGGTATGTGTACACTCCAAACTTATGTTGGGACATATGTTGTAATGGGTTATAAATATTCAAATTTGTTTCTATGCATGTGCCATGTTAAAATACACCCATATTGGTGGTCTGTTGCCATCAATGAAATCTGCATGCTGTTGCAATGTCCACTGTTGTTCCATATATGCATGTGTTCTACTTGCTCTGCAACTGTTTTAAATCTGGTGTTTTGGGTTAATGGGAATACCTATGCATGCTGTTATAACTAATCCTGAATGCTGTTGACTATTACTAACCCATATCTGTCATAAACCTGCTACAACATAGCTCGTATGGGAAGGCCAGACCCAGCAGACCCACCTGTCCCACCTCAGATGGCCATGGTACTGGGCACCAGCACATCTGGGGCCCAGTCTGGGACCTCCTCCTCCATTGGCCCTGTGCCACCTTTGGGTGGAACCACCACAGGGGATGGGGCTAGCCCCCCCCGGGAGAGGGCGTGGAGAGGAACATGTCATCCATCGTCAGGTCCGGGCCGTGGTGCATAGGGAGCTTGATATGGAGTTTCAAGACTGGCTATGCCAGCTTGAGGGCTGAGTGGCACAATTACAGGATGAGCCAGCCCCTCCTACACAGCCCCCAGCACAGCCACCTTTGGGGCCGTGAAGGTGCAGTGGTGACTTCCCATGGGTGGGGACCTCAGTCCCACTGTTTCCATTTGGGGGCTCATGGGCTTGCGACTTCCAACCACCCCTCCCCATCCAAGATGTCCCCCCTACATGTGTCATATACACTGCCCATGTATGCTGTCTTGTCTCTTTTGTCTGTCATCCTACCCAACTTATCCTCACCAACCATACCTACTCTCCTTCCCCAACATCCCACTCTCAACTTAAAAAAAAGGGCAATCTGTTCCCAAAAATAGATTACGCCCCATACATAGCTGTCCATTTTGCACACATGTCCACTGAACACATGTAATCTGGTCTAATTGGCATCACAACATATTATTGTTGTCCTCACCCCTCTCCCAGTTGTTGGAGTGTTCAAATGTACCTCCAAATTCATTGCATATGCACAGCTGTTGCTGTAGAAGAAATGGGTAGCTATGGACCTTCCCCACACCCTTCCTGCACATCCCTGTCTATCTTGCCTACTCTCTTTTGCTCTCTGTGCCCCTTTTTCACCATTTTCCTATCACCCCTTTTTCTTTTAAAGAAATTAGCATGGGGGTAAGTGGGGGGTGGCCATGGTGGTGCAGCAGTTAGCGTTGCCACATCACAGCAAGAGGTTCTCCAGTTCAATCCTCAGCTGGAGTGCCTTCTGTGCAGAGTCTTCATGCCCTCCCCTGTGGTCATGTGGGTTTCCTCTGGGTGCTCTGGTTTCTTCCCACATCCCAAAGACATGCTGTAGGTGGATTGGACACTCTAAATTGGCCCTAGGTGTGAGTGTGTGCGTGTGTGTGCCTTCTGTGGAAGGTTGGGCACTGGGCTGGTAACTCAACACTGTAAAACTCCACTGCCAATCATGAGCAGATAGGTGATCCACTGTGGCAACCCCTAACCAGGAAAAAGCTGAAAGAAAAAGAAGAAGAAGCATGGGGGTAAGTGGGAGTAGGCACTTTTAAGCAGCAGTAAGTGGGTTTCAGCCTGTTTGCATGGGGGTAAGCTATGCCTACACAGGATAAGCAATTTAGAAGCTAACTGAGTGTAAGAAACTGTAACTGGCAGTTGGCAGTGCTTAGCTCTGAACAAATCCACGCACAACTGCTTTAAAGTGCCTTAATCACTCTGTATCCAACAGGCCATGTTCTGCCCAGCAACAAAATAAACAGCTTCTGCAAGGCTCAAACCAAGGAGCCTGCAAACCATACACAAAGAGATTTACCACTAAGCCAAGGCAGAGATGTAGAACCTAGATGTTTTCACAAACATATCATCCAGTCCAGTAATGCAACAGTACAGAGAATGTATACCATCATCAGGATGTATGTGTGGAAATATATTAATATGTAAACAGATACAATATATCTATATATGTAGATATATATAATTTCTAAATCTGTATAAATTTATATAAATATATATGAACATATATACATGCAAATGCCTACATCGACACATATATGTGTCTACACCTATATGTCTACATATACACAGCAAGTTACATATATGCACGCAGATATACATCTATGTAGGTATATACGGACATAGTCATTTATATGTAAGCAGATATATATTTCTATATCGGTATATATGGTCATACATCTGTAGATAGCAATGGCAGAGTAATAAACACACATATGTCCACATGCACTGTTAATGGAGTTGGGAGGCTCCACACACTATCATCTTGTACAAATAGGCCTCAACCCCCCCCACCCCCAGCCATACACATACACCCTGCGATACACTACCAAGTGTTGCAGAACCCATAACCAGGACCTGGCACGACATGGGCACAAGATGTTAACAGTACTACATGCCACCTGTATGATGTCATGCTGGTATTGGTGACATATCATGCAGTACAGTCTGACTCCCATAGGAAATGTAAACTGTGGAAGCCATCAACATCCCCAGGATACAGATACACAGATATGTAGATACATATATACATATGTACATATATGTTATATATATATATATATATATATATATATATGTATATATAAGTATATATATGTAAATATAGGTATATATATATATATCTATATATGCATATATATATATATATATATATATATATATATATATATATATATATATATACATAGATAGATATATACACATATATACATGCACATATATATGGATAAATATATATACATATAGATGTATATACATGTGACTACACATACACATGCAGATATATGTGCAGTACGATACATATGTAGAAGGTGTACACAATATGGAACAGCCACTATGCCTACAGTTAACACCTGAACAACTGGACACTGTATGGGCCACCCATACAAATGACATTCATTGCCTGCAACATATACCCAAAGAGAGGTCATAGGGAAACCACCACACACAGGTCTGCAGAAATGTAATACCTTTCATTGTGTACTATTTACAATTCTATATGCCATGTCATATAGCTGTTCAGACACTGACATCTATATACACAGAGGAATGCAACTGTGAAACAGTTAGACTACTACAGATGTCTGGTAAGGTTCACAACTGTTGCTGTCCAGGCCAAGCCCTTCGATTTGTACAATAGTGAGGACAGACTGTGCCACCGGATACCAAACGATCAACAGTATGTAATGCAGGTGTATAGTTCAGCAGCCTCTATCTACACTCTGTACAACATACGTAGGTGGTAAAGATGTCATGTGACCAAATGGGTTGTAACTGTTAAATAATAAGGCATAATTGATACCATCACATGCTCACTGACAAACAGAACAGTCTGTATGGCAGGAGGCGGTAGGCTTGCATTAACCCAGGATATGTAAGTATTGTAAATATAGGTGAAGTATACAGTACTGTACATCCAGATACCTTAAGGCAGCACCCCCCTGATACCTCCACATATTTTAACAGCCTAGGTAATTTATGGTGTTCCCCCCAACTCATTAATACAGGGCTGTATACCATCGTTACATACACTGGCCTCTGTTCTGCATAAGAGTACACATGTATTGTGTAGGTGACACCCACACATATATGGCCCCAGCCTCACCGTACATGTGGGGGATACAACAGAAGTGGCCTGCTGGCAGCAATGGCAGTGTGATGTACTCACAGCCCACTATGGAACAACTGCCTACAGCATGTCATATGTTCATAGCCTGATATGTAGGTGGAGATAAGAGGCTGGGACACAGGCACACATGTGGAGAACTGTTGCCATACACTAAGCAGGTTGCTGGTGTTACAGGATAGTCTGCAACATACCCTTAGTCAGGGTATTGAGGTCAGAAACAGAAATGGATGTAGCCATGTACTGATAGCACTCAACACACACACTGCCAGTGACATATCTGACACAGGACCTGTGTGGTGGACAGAAAACACATGAAAGGCACACCTCTGGCCACCAAGAGGATAGGCCCACACTTGAGAGCTATGCAGACATACTGCATTCCAAGGTATGGTTGTTTGTACACACACACCGTGTAACACCAGTGCTATACAAAGCATAACACAACTCTACTCACACTCTGTCTGTATTTCCTGGACCTCCTACGGATATGTAGCTGCCCTGAGTGTGCAGGCTCTCCTGTATGAGGTAGTGCTAACTGCTGTCTGTAACACTGATGCCCACACACAGGTAGGATGTCCATCACACAGGAAATGTAAAGGGACCATGCCCACATGATGTAGGGATTTATAGTGGGTGGTTGCCATGACAGTGGTAAGTGGGAGTACTACACATGTGTAATCATATATATATATATATATATATATATATATATATATATATATATATATATATATATATATATATATATATATATATATATATATATATATATATATATATATGTATATAACTATCAGGATAAGTATATGTACATTTATTTCCACCATATGCCCTGGACATGGAGTGTAGCCCTACCCCAGCCCCTATAATCCCAATGTCATAGTGCAAGGGGATGTCAGGTATGTATAGCAGGAATATTAGTACACTATTGCTACTGTCATTGGGATTGTCTTCACAGACATGGTGTGTGTGGAAGGTCACATCTGCTTCTAACATGTTTGACATTGGCTACTAAGAGCCATCCTAAGGAAATCATTGTAATGTACCGATACTAGCATGGAATGACCCTGTGGACTATAGCAGATATATTGGCCAATATATGTGGAAATTCTGACACACCCTGTACAGTCCAGAGGTATACACATAAGCCCTTAGTGCACAGCATGTGTAACATGCCTGCCAGTATGGATGTAGACAGCCATGTAGATGGGTATAACACATAACGACTGGTATACATTTGCCACCAGAGGTCATGCATTCACACATTCCTGTCTGGTCTGACACATAATAACTGTTGGTGTAGGGGTGCCATGGCCACATTCTACCCATTAGATGTTGACATACATTTGTACAGCATCCCACTGCTCTGTCTGACGTACATGACTTTTAAGGGAGGCACTGCAGCAGAACATCTGGCAAGTATCTGCACATGACATCTCACTGAGTAAGTACACTAAGCTGCTAGGCATGTAATAATGCACTGTGCAGGCTACAGGTGGACTGGATCAACACTGGCCTACATCCCCTATGGGGGAATGGACATGTACCTGCAAAAATAGCAGGATCTACAGGAATGTCACAGCACAGGGTAAGGTACACCTGTGTAAAAGTGCACAACTACAACCGATGTGAACATAGACACAGCCTCATATGGTAAGCTAGCATAATATTCCAGTATATGGACTATCTGTTCTACACCATCCTCATATGTGCCACTCACAGAATGACCCTACATATACTGGGCTGCTACACAGTTTGGACTCCTGGCTGTCTGTGGTGTGGGGCATGTGTGTGTATGGCCATACGAACATGTATGCCAATACGGTACCATGCAGTGGGGCAGCATGTAACATCAGATAGGAGGGGAGTTAGAACAATGACATCTACCACAGTCTGTACACAGGCTAAAGTACATATTAACTATACACACACTGCCAACATTCACCATAAGTACACAGACCTCAGTACTGTACAATCATCCACAGAATGTCCAGGTTATGTCATGAAATATTTCCCCTACTGTACATAACATGTGTAGCAGTCTGATATATCAATGGCTTGTTATCAGATATGATGACACTAATTATGGTGTATGACACATATGCACTACTTCATGCACGACATATGTACAAAGGTTGACAGAGGTGTGACTGGAAGCACATACACAGGGCCAATATTGACATGTTGCTGTGATACCCTCATACATTTACTGTTGTAACAGGGTTTGTTGCAACATATGTCCTATGAGGGATGTGAAGTCAGTAACTATCACGGCCTTCACTATCTACAGACTGCAATCCTCACACTACCTTCTGCAGTCCACAGATAGATTCTCCGTGGCTAACACATGAAACCAAAGGCTTGCAGATGGGGATTCCTCACAAACATGGAACTGACATGGTAGGTATTGCAACATGTATGACAGCCATATCCAGACAAACACTGTTAAACCAAAATTATTCCAAATGCAGTATAGCAGCACTTACAGTCTATAGTCAGGTCAGGCACATCCCCCTCCCGTTTGTTGCCCTTTTTTCACAGTGTATGTTGTTAGAGATAAATCCCCAATCCATCTGAGATGCTGTTTGCCAAACAACAGATCTTGTTCCTGCTCACAGTGAATGAAAAGGGCCAACACCACCATGATTTTCCTAGATATTGGAGTGTGTTTCCATGCAATTGGCTATGGAAATGTTACCACAGCTGTTCCACATGCAATCAGCTAGGGGAGGGCTGCAATTTGTGCAGAGGCCATCAGCTGATCATGACCATCACTTAAAATACACATGCTGCTGCCTAAGCAAAGCAGGTGTGGGTCTCCACATCCACCAGAGAGGGGGTGGGAGAGGCAGACAGAGACAAATACCTGTCAGGGAGGGGTGGGAGAGTAAAACTACAGCATGTTTGTGTCACACACCTACCAGCACAGGGTATCACACCCCCAACAACTATGTAGTGCTATCATAGTTAGGATCAGTTATTGGATGTGCCACATGGGTTACCTATTGCAGAGCACTCAGAACATATATGTGATGGTGAATGACATCTGCACCAGGGATACAGTACATATAAGGTAGGTGACGTACACATGCCTGCCTGCATGCACAGGTGCCAGTGGCAACACAGCCACAGTCTCACAGGGATGCACACACATTGACACACTTGGCAGGGCCAGGAGTGCAACTCATCAGTAGTGGGATTGCCACAACACATCACTGTGCAGGTATAACATGCACCACATGGGTCATACAGAGGTCATAAAGCCCATGGTGGTTGTAGTGAGTGTGGATGTAGCCATATGCACAATACAACACACACACAAACACACTGAGTGCCAGTACTGACATGCATTGGTGCAGGTCTGTATGGGTGTGTGGTGGGTATACCTTGGCATCAGGCCATATGACAATGGTCTGCATTGTGGCTCAGGGCTGTAGTTTCTGCATTTGCCCGCTCAGGTGGGTATTGTATCCCCCATCCAGTCACCTGGGTGACTATTGTGTGTGGCCAATGCTGTGCACCACCTGCCATGTATGTGCTCATTAGTCCATGACATGGATGGTGTCTAGGATGTGCACACCACCACATGCATGTACAGTGACATGTGGAACTGTACCTCGGGTGACTGGCGCATGTTGTGAACACAGATTATCACCAGATGTGCCAGTCTTGCCCACCTGTGGCAAGAACTGATAATGGGCAGCAGGTTTACCATGCACCTACATTGATAGCATGCTAACAGCATTCCCTGGTGTCAGTGGCATCTGTCCATACAGCTCTTATTGTCAGGCATGATATGTCCATTATGGGACACATGTGAAGGCACCACAGGTGGTGCAGGTGTCCATTGGATAGGTGTACTATCTGCATGTACGTGCAAATTGGACAGATGGGCAGGGTGACATGCCCTCTGTAGCCCACTGCTACAACTCCATAGTCACTATTGGTGGACAATATGCAGTGTACTACCCATATATGGGCTGTTGCCTAGGCATGTGTGTGATTGAGACATGGGTAGAGAGAGTGATCTGGGTAATATTGGGGTTGCTAACTGTGATTGCCTGGCCTTGCTGTCACATGTATGGGTATGGCTTTGCACCCCAGCCTTTCAGGTATTTTATATCTGTTATCCCAGTATGGTTGACATTGTGATATATAGTAGGGGCACCATATAAGAAATATGCAAAACCCACTCCACATTACCCACTCATAACCACCTCTACACAGGATACAAGTTGCAAACACCTGCACACACACACACACACACACACACACACACACACACACACACACACACACACACACACACACACACACACAAACACACCTGTCATGTCGTAGAACCCCTCCCTAACAAGTTTATTATACTACAGCACTATGCAGTGTTAAGTACGTCCCATGGATATTACTGGAGTACTCCTTCCCCAAAGGTGTATTTCACAATGGATGACATCAGCAGGATTACCAAAGTAGGGCATTTCAAATATGCTGTGAGTGAGTAGACTAAAATGCATTGCTCCCTACACAGACAGTGAGACACACACAAAACATCCACAACCAACATGTGTCGGTATAGAACCCCTGACCGAGTTCTATATCATACTACAGCAGGATTACTAGAGAACTCCTTCCCCAAAGGTGTACTTCACAATGGATGACATCAGCAGGATTACCAAAGTAGAGCATTTCAAATGTACTGTGAGTGAGTAGCCTAAAATGCATTGTTCCCTACACAGACAGTGAGACACACTCAAAACATCCACAACCAACATGTGTGGGTATTGAAGATCTAACCAAAGTCTATATTATACTACAGCATAGAGCTGCTACAGGACACACCACAAGGATTACGAGAAAGCTCATTCCCCAAAGGTGTATTTCACAATGGATGACATCAGCGGGATTACCATAGTACGGCATTTCAAATGTACTGTGAGTGAGATACCTAAAATGCATTGCTCCCTACACAGACAGTGAGACACACTCAAAACATCCACGACTGACATGCGTGGGTACAGAACCCCTGACCAAAGTCTATATCTCACCACATAATGGAGCAGTTATAGGACACACTATGGGGATTTCTAAAGAACTCTTTCCCCAAAGTTGTATTTCACAATGGATGACATCAGCAGGATTACCAAAGTAGGCCATTTCAAATGTACTGCTAGTGAGTAGCCTAAAATGCATTGCTCCCTACACAGACAGTGAGACACACACAAAATATCCACGACTGACATGTGTGGGTATAGAACCCCTGACTGAGATCTATTAAATACTACAGCATGGAGCTGTTACAGGACACACCACAGAAATTACTAGAGAATCCCTTCCCTAAAGGTGTATTTCACAATGGATGACATCAGCAGGATTACCAAAGTAGGGCATTTGAAATGTACTGCGTGCGACTAGCCTATAATGCATTGCTCCATACACAGACATTGGAACACACACAAAACATCCAGAACTGCCACATTCCAACAGTACACAGTTACCAGATGTGCTACAGCGTTCCCAGAGGTATATTTCAAGGTTGGTGACATCAGCAGTCTTGGAAAAGTTGAGTATATGAATTGTAAGGAGTGTGAGTACCCTAAAACGAATTGCACTTTACACAGTCAGACACAAACATACAACTGCCATCTCTGTGGTTAGAACACCTACCTAACTTCTTTATCACACTACAGCAGTACGCAGTTACAGGATGCACTACAGAGACAACTGCGATGCAACCTTCCCAGAGGTGTATTTCTAGGTTGGTGATACCAGCAGCCTTGGCAAAGTTGAGTATATGAATTATAAGAGTGTGAGTACCCTAAAAGCATTGTTCTCTACACAGTCAGAGACAGCCCCACACAATTGCCATGTCTGGGTTAAAAGACTTACATAACTACTATATCACACTACAGCAGTATGCAGTTACAGGACGTGCTATGGAGGTTATTGGGCTACAACCTTCCCAAAGGTGTATTTCTAGGTTGGTGACATCAGCAGCCTTGGCAAAGTTGAGTATATAAATTGTAAGGAGTATGAGTACCCTAAAAACATTGTTCTCTATATGGTCAGAGGCAGGCAGACAGACACACACACACATTTGCCATGTGTGCAGTTAGAACACCTACCTAATTACTTTATCACACTACAGCAGTACACAGTTACTGGACGCACTATGGAGATTACTGGGCTAAATCTTCCCAGAGGTGTATTTATAGGTTGGTGACATCAGCAGCCTTGCCAAAGTTGAGTATATGAATTGTAAGGAGTGTGAGTACCCTAAAAACATTGTTCTCTATTCAGTCAAACAGACATGCACACAAACGGATACACAGTTGCCAAGTCTGGGGTTAGAATACCTTCTTAATTACTTTATCACACTACAGCAGTATGCAGTGACAGGATGCGCCACAGAGATTACTGGGCTACAATGCTCCCAGAGGTGTATTTATAGGTGGGTGACATCAGCAGCCTTGCCAAAGTTGAGTATATGAATTGTAAGGAGTGTGAGTAGCCTAAAAAGCATTACTCTCTACACAGTCAGACACGCACACAAACACACACTCCCACAATTGCCAAGTCTGGGGGTTAGAACTCCTACTTAACTAGTTTATCACACTACAGCAGTATGCAGTTATGGGATGCACCATGGAGACTATGAGGCTACAATTCTCCCAAGGGTGTATTTCACATTGGATAACATCAGCAGGGTTGTAGTAGTAGGGATATGGGGAGGTCGGTGTGTGCATGGGCCAGAACCCATTCATCTAGGGGTTGACACGCCACATGCGGGCAGAAACGGGGTCATATGTCACAGGTACGTGTATACAGCTACTACATGACTACTTCCTTGTATAGTCATTTTGCACAGCTGGCATGTGCACCACATAGTCTGCAATGCTGACAGATACTGGTGGCTATTATCTGCAGTGGGTGATATCTGCACCTCATGTGTTTGGGGCCCTTTGGCTGTGTGCTGGGTGGGACAGGGCTGGATGGCTCCTTGTCACGGTCACCCTCTTCCACACATCTATGTCCCTCTCCCTTTGGCTTATTATAGTGTGTTGTCCTTACATATATGTCTGTATTCCTATCCACTGTGTGTGCAAGGCAGGAGTGGTGCATACTGACATGTGTCTGCACTAAGACCTGTGACTGCCAGATATGTCTGGTCCACTGGTGTTTGCAGACATGGCCTTCATGTGTTTAAGTGTGTGAGCATGCCCTGTATGGCCATCTGTATTGCATGTGTGGATCAAGTCTAGGTAGTTTGCCTACTGCGGTGCTGACCTTTGTGTTGTACACCGACAGGTAGCTTGATGCGTCTGCAGGGTATCCATCGGTCAGTTGGCATTGACTGTTGCTTCATTTCTGCATAGTGGGAGGGGGAATGCCTGACTGTTTCTACATTTCTACACAGGTTTGGGGGGGCCACACCTGACTGGTACAATATTTGTATGTAGGATGGGGGAGCACACCTGACTATTTCTACATTTCTATACAGGTTTGGGGGGGCACACCTGACTGTTACTATATTTCTATGTCAGATGGGGAGGGCACATCTATTTCTATATTTCTACACAGGAGTGTGGGGCACACCTGACTGTTACTATAAGTCTACGTAGGATGGGGGGGCCACACCTGACAATTGTACACATTAGCTAGGACTGTACTGGTATGTCGGGTACTCCATTTCAGTCTTTAGTCTTACCTATCATGCTGGCTAGAGGCATACCAGTGTACTACAGATCTTAGCCTTTAATTATCTACATATTAGTTTCAGACTTCCTAGCTTTCACAACTGACATCCAACTTCCTGGCCTGCTGTAGTCAGTCTGTGTAGGCCGGGGGGGGGGCTACCCATAGGCCTCATTCAGAGGCCATAGTGCAACATTTGTTTGTGTTTGTCTACACCTGTCCTGCTGGCTGTGACTGTTGTTGGATATGTGACCCCCCCCCCCGACTGTCATATGTGAGTCACTTACCTTGTGGGTGTCCCAGTATTGAGGGTGGTGCTGCAGAGCTGCCTATGTCGGATGCACATAGTACACTCCCTATACATGGTTGATCACAAGTAGTGTAATGTTTAGCATCCCTTTTACTGTATGTGCGAGTCAGAGAGAGGTGTCATTTCCTGGGTCCCTACTGTGTCAGTGCATGAGCTATGCGTTGCCTCTTTGCCAAAACCAGGGTATATTTGGCATGCCTCCTTCTGCTTACTGGGGCAGGCTCAGGTTATTCCTCCTCTGAGTCACTCTGTGCCCGTGCAGGCCTTGACAATGTTGGGGGGCTGTGTGGCCCTGCCTCATGCTGTTCCTGCTGCAGCTGTTTCTGCATGATCATATTGTGTAGCATGGCACATACAAGGACAGTTTGGGTACATGTAGTTGGTGAGTACTACAAGGTTCCACCGGATGTGTCCAGGCACTGGAACCATGACTTGAGCATCCCAAACACATGCTCTATTATGATTCTTGTTTGTGCGTGTGCCTCATTATGGAGTTCTTGTTCGGGTGTGTGTGCATTTCTGATGGGTGTCATCAGCCATGGCTCCAGTGCATATCCAGCATCCCCCACTAGGTGACCATATGTGATGTTCCCACTGACAAATCTCTGGTACAACTGTGTCAGATGCCAGATGTGGGAGCCAGCACATACATTCATTATTATGCCCTGGGCATCGCACATGACCTGGCAGTTGATGGAGGGGAAGCCCTTGCAGTTGATTTAGACCCAACCCCACCCACCGGGCTGGTGCTTTGATGCATATGTGCGTGTAGTCTATTGCACCCACTACCTCAGGGTATTCTGCTATTTGGTGGAAGAGACGCATATTGCTGGCCAACGCCTCACGGGTGTTAGGGATATATACGTGCTCACTGGCATGTGCTGACATGGCATCCAGGAACTGGTGGAGTACCCTGGATGCTGATGTCTGTGAAATCCCCATCATATCCCCAGTTGGCCTTTGGAAGGTACCTGTAGCTAGTATTTGTAGGCCTACACATACCTTAGTATTCACTGGAATGGGTTCCTCTCTGTTAGTTCTGTGTGTGAGGCATGGCCGGCACAGCTCAACAATTTGCTGTAGGAGGTCCCTGTCCACCCTATAGCGCTTCACTGTCTCCAGCTCATGTAGCCCTTGGTAGGATACTCTGGGTCTGTACACTCTTCTCCATCTCCTCACTGTGGGTTGGTCAGCAGCATTCACATCCTCACCACCCTCAGCCTCTTGCACATGCTGGTTAATGATAGCAAAAGCAACCCCTAACACTTTTTGTTTTGCTTTCATTTTGTAAAATTTCCCTGTTTGCATACACTGGTGGTGCAGTGTTGTGGGGAAAAAACAAGGGGGAAAGGTGTTTGCATAGTTTATAGTGGTGTGCTGGGCTGGACTGGTCTGTTGCCTGTGTAATTGGCAGATTCTGATACATTTCTCCTGCCAGCTAAGCTATTTCTCCTTGATTACCTTCCTACTGCTGTTTTCCCTTCCCATTGCCTTCCAAACAGAGTGCTCAAATGTGCACAGAGCTGCTATTTCCTGTTTTTTTTTTTTTTTTTTAAAACCCGGTGTGCGGCATGCACACCTGTTTAGGCTTTGTAAAGAGTGCTAGGCAGGTTGAAACACACCCCCTAGCTTAGCTATGCTAAACTAGGAGCAATCCCGATCCACAGGGCTCCAATCCGCTTACATTATGCCTGACAAACCCCCATGATATCACCTATATCCTAGTCTTGCACCCAGCTATTCATACTCTTAGACTGTTGGGACCTGCCTCACATGCTGGGGAAAACTGGGGTTCACTATCCTTCCCCTCATTTGCATAGGATTGCCTGCTAATGCATAGTTACATGTCTCACACTGAGCCTCCCCTCTTGACAACCATTACTCACTGGACAGGTTGTCTTCTGCCTGCCATTGACTTGCATGGCAGAATACTGATTTTACTTAGAATGCTTATTTTAGGGTTATTTTATTATTTTCCCCCAATCCCATTTGTGCGCCGCTGCCCTACGCTTAAACAGCTGAGATTGGCGAAAAAAAATAAAAGTTGTTTTTTTATTATTTTTTTGTTATTGTTTGCAATGCCAGTGGTCTTATACTTGTCCATTGGCATGCTTCCTCAATGATATGCAGCCGTTATTTGGAGCTGTCATAACTCCATTTCAGATTTTGCAGAAATGTACTCGGTTACTAACCGAGTACATTTCTGTAGATAGCACTTGTCTTGCACAGACTATTACAAACTTCCTGGATTGCTAAATCACCTCATTTGCATGAATTTATCCTGCAAATGAGGTGATTTGCATACCAGGGCTTAGTCCATGCATGATTAGTGCAGGAGCTCGCGTGCACTCCCCTGCAGGCTGTTCCTTGATCGCACGGCAGACATATTGCCTGCTAGAGCTCCTGCACTAATCATGCATGCCGTGCAGGGCATAGAGAATCCAGGGGCCTGTCTTTGTCTCTAAAAGAGGAAAGAGAGTTTAAAAGACTTTTTTAAGAAAAGGAATTTATGCTCAAGTATGCCTGATGTATTGGAAGTGGGGATGAAGAAAGGCAACATTTGTAAATTATGTCAATATATGAAAGAAGTTAAGAATTTTGTAGTGACAGCAAGAAGCTTTAAAATTAGGTTGAATAATTTGTATAATTGCAGGTCCAAATATGTGCCATACATGGCTCTGTGTGAATTATGTCCAGAGAATTGTACATGTGATTGAATGAACATATAAGATCAGTAGACAAGATTGATGTAAACTATGCCCTGGCAGAACATGTTAAGCAAAAACATTTGTTAGAAAAAAGTAAGGCATGCTTCAGATTTGTAATAATTGATGAAGTCAATGGTTTTGATCATAGGTTTGATGCAGAAGATCAACTAGATTGGATAGAATATTGCTAGGAAATCAGGCTGAATGCATGTCTATAACTTGGTTTAAATGATAGGGAAAACTTGAAAGTTGTTCTTAGAAGGAAAGGGTTAAGGGATTTAGTGCTTTGCATCATATTATTGTTATTAAGTATTTAAATGTTTGTTCATTATACAACTTGGTCTGAAGAAGTTCCATGAAGGGAATGAAAGCACTTACCAGTTGGATTTTTATGTATGCATTTTTATTTATGCATCTTGCATATTTAGCCATTTTTTTATTATAAATCAAATGTTGTTATTGCTGTACTGTTACATTTTTGTCCTGGCAAAAATCATGTGTTGTGTTTGCCAGATATTGCAAAATATCAGCTGCAAAAATTCTCTTCCCTGGTCTTCACATGTGCATGTTGTCCTGTCTAAACAGACATGTGCCAAAAAGTAGGCTTGAATGGTCTACACATTTCCATTTTTTTAAATGGGCCATTTTTTCATGTAGGTATTTACCAAAACATTTTTCATTCACATTGACCTGACTCTCCTTTCTATATCTTGTTTGTGAAAAATATGTCCTAACACCTTTACAGGCTATACTATCTAAGAGGACTATAAGTTACGTAGTAACAGTCAGAGAGTTCTTGCAGATGAGTCCATTTGTACCAACATGAGTAATAGAGCTCCATACTTCCTTACATTAAGACATTCAAAGGCCTTTCTCACATCCTGTATTTTTTCTTGCAAGCATAACACTCTTGGATGTTCATTATCTTCTCTTCAAATGTAACTATCAGTTCTTCTACTAACTGATTCGTCATTTACAAGTATGTCACTTCTGACTAGATCTAAAGAATTTCCAGCTTCTAAGTCAATAATATCTGTTCTATTAGTTTTTAAAAACAAATGTTCTTCATCACCATTATTCTTATTAATCCAACTGTCTTCATTGCGTATAACATTTGTGAGCATATAATTCTCATCCAGCTGGCTTTGTACATCCACACCTTGAGCCATGTTGTCAACATCAGTGTCTTTGTCCTCTTTTTATTACATTAATGTTATTAAACCCTTCCACATTCAGTTTTGATTTCTTCCTTTTCATCTGCTCCTTGCCTCTTTTTTTATCTATCTTCTCCTTTGAGAAAATAATGCCTTTTTCTGTAGACTGACATTTTTCTTTTTTTTTCAAAAACATTTTTATTTGTTTTCATTATAAACATACACAAATGTACATATAACAAATACAATAAAACAATAACAAAACTAATTACATTCATCCATGATAAACAATCATTTTATCCATAAGAAGTTATCAGTATTTGTTCAAAAGGTTTTCCAATTTTTGCCATGCTATTTTTTTATGAGTAATGTTATGAGTTATATAACAAATGGTTTGCCTTTCTTTTTTACAAACAACTTTTGCTAAATTAATAAAATCTTTAAATATCAAATCTTGATTATTTTCCAGTTCAAAGTAATAACTTTTCTGGCAATTGCAAGAATTGACCAGAGTAACTGAATCTGAGATTTAGTTATTACATTAGGTATAGGAAGACTGAATAGGATTAGTGAGTTAGAAATATGACTGTTATCAGACCATAAAGCATTTATAAAATATCTGAAGTCTTTCCAGTATTAAACAACATTTCTACATTCAATGAACATGTGAACCCAGTTGGCTTCTAGTAATTCATCACATTTCCAACATTTACTTTCACTGTTTTTGAGTATAAGATTTATTTTATGTGGAGTATAGAAATTCCTATTCATAAATTTCCATGTATACAATCTCCACTTTAATGAAGAAGAGGTACCATATGTAGAATTCAATAACAATTTTTTTGGATTCATCAGATATTTGTTCTCCATTAATCTTTACATAGTAATTCCAAAAATATGAGTCAAACTTTAGAGTGTCTTTTCTTAGTATCTTATAGATAGGTGAGATACTTAATTTATGATTATCTGTCTTTTCAAGACACCTAATAACAAGCTGAATCAAACTAGGTATAGATTCAGTCTCTAGGTGGATTGATACTCTCATTTTGTTTTCTATAAACTGCCGTAATGAGTGTATAAATAACCAACTGTCTTGACTGTTATCAAAACTATATAAAAGAGAGTTTAGTGGTTTAATACTCTTGTTTTCGATAAACTGATGCTAGAATATTAAGTTATTTTCTTTAATTTTTGCATCACATTGATGTTGAAAGAATCTAGCCAATCAGGGGAGTATGTTATAGGGAATATAAGAAAAATAAATTATTTAATGTTGTAATTACAATCAATTATATTTTTAAAGTTATTAAATATTTGATTAATGCCATAAAAAATGATCAAACTTCTTATTAAATAAACAAAATTCACGTAAAAGCCAATGAACTTTACTTATTACATATTGTTCCTTAAATTGATTTTTCTATAGTTCTGACATATGAATCTCAATATTGTTTTCCAGCCAGATATATAGTTAGGTGTGATCCAATGTAATATTACATTAATTGTAACTGATTTGAAATAAAGATCTAAGCTAGGGAATGCTATCCCATTATTGTCCCAAGCTCTAATGTGCCATTTATAGGGTTCCTATTAGCTTGTTGAACACTCAAAAGAGAGAATGCTCTTTGATCGACAGCTAATAGTTGAAGCCATAAAAAGTCGAATGGCTGGAACAGTGATTTTTTTTCCCAGGGAAAATAATAGCTAGGCCATTGTCGGCACTTTGCAGTTTCCAACACTGTGGTACAATCTCGGAGTTGGTGTATTTAAGTAGGGGGGTGTGGGGGCACAGCCTCCTATGTTGGAGGGTGTGAGGGCAAAGCTCCCACCTTATTATGTTTGCAGACTTTTTTTTGGGGGGGGGAACTGCAATTTTTTTCCCTGGGAAAAAAATCGCTGTTCTGGCCATTTGACTTTTTGTGGTTTTGAATATTAGCTGTTGATCAAAGAGCATTTGCTCTTTTGAGCATTCAACAAGCTAATATGAACCCCATTTATATGCAATCCTATGTTTTAAGGGGAACCATAAAAATGTAAGTAGCATGGAATCTAATTTTTTTAATACGTTTTTGGGAGGGGGTAGTATCAGTGACTGTATATAAAACACAATTTTAGGTAAAATGATCATTTTAATTAAGAAGAGCCTATCCTCCATGGTGAAAAACATTTTATTCCATCTTTTGATTAGTTCACTAATGGTGGTTATTAAATTCTTGTAGTTTAGTTTAACAGGCTTTTTCCATGTACTCTTTATACTGACACACAAATATTCTAATACGCCATTCTCCCAATTAAACAGGCTATTCTCTCTTAGGTTTTTGTTGATCTTTTTGTTAATTAGTAATGTTTTGGATTTATTATGATTAAATTTAAGCCCTGAAATTCTTTCAAACTTACTTAAGGTATTTATAACATCATGCAAAGAACCATCAATATCACCCAACCTGAACAACATATCAGCAAATTATTGTATCATAGGACAATAGTCCTTATTAATTTGAAAGCCTTTTATATTTTGCTTGTTTCTGATATATGCAGCAAAAAATTCCATTGAAAAAGCAAACAATAATGGTGACAAAGGACAACCTTATCTAGTTCCCTTGAGAATTTCTAGTGGTGAGGATAGACATGATCCGATTTTCACATAAGCTTGTGCCCCACTATAAATTTTCATTAATAAGTCGACAAAATCTGAGGAGAATTCAAAACCAATCAGAATTCTTTGTAAATAAAACCAACTAGTAGAATCAAAAGCCTTTTCTATGTCTAGGCTGATAATAGTTAGTTTTTTTTTTTTTGTATTTGCATGCTATGTCTATTAATGATAGTAAATTAATAATGTTATCTTGCACTTTTCTATGAAGAATGAACCTTGTCTGATCATTATGTATTAGATTAGGTAATATTTTCTTTATCCTATTAGCTAATATTGTCATGAAAATTTTATAATTAGTGTTTAGTAACGCAATTGGCCTATATGAATCACAAGATTTGGGGTCTTTACCTTGTTTTAATATGGGGGAGATAACTGAGTATTTCCACGATGGGGGCATTATACATTTTTGCTTAACCATAGTAAAGGCACTCATCATTTTCTTTATTATATATTCAAGAAAAATATTATATAGTTCAGGAATTAGTCCATCCAGTCCTGGAGCTTTATTATCTTTTACATTTTTTATTTACTCTTTCACTGCTGTTAGTATTATTTGTTTATTTAATATGTTATTTTGTTGCATTGACACTTAGTATTTATATTTCTTGAATAAAATTATTTATTACATTATCTATCTCCAAAAGTGATGTGTTATTATTTATATATTTATGGTAGTTTTTGAACACTTGTAATATGCCCATTTAGATGTACTCTTAACTGAACCATCACTTTAATATTTAATCTCATTAATAAGATTTTGATTTTTTTTTTGGATCCTATCACTATTTTATGTAGATATTTGGAATTTACAGCATAAGATTGTAATTTCATATTTTCCAGGTTTATGGCTACCTTGTGATTCAGAACTTCTAAATATTTTTGATTTAACTTAGTAATTTTGTTATGTGCTACTTTGTTATTTGGTTTTGCATCTATTTTTATCTTGTCTGTTTTTTTGTAAGTCTAAAAGTTCTTTGTCCCACTCTCTCCTTTTTTTAAGGTACCAAGATTTTTTCTACCATATATATATAAACTTTGAAGGTGTCCCATAGTATATTATCAGGCACTTCACCATTATCATTTGTTTCCATAAACATGTCTATTTATTTCATTATCCATTCTCTAAAGTCATTTAACTTAGTTATATAAGCAGGACTTCTCTGTAGAAATCTTAAATCATCTGTATGTGCAGTTAATATAAAGTTTATAGCATTATGGTCCGAAAGTGGATAAGTCATTATAGATACATCACTTATTTTAAAGTATATATTATTTGATACACAGACCTTATCAATGTCTGTTTGTGTACCAAACTGATATGAATAGTAAGTATAGAATAAAAAATAATGTTCTCTTAGACCATGTATATCTTTAAGGTTGATCTAGTTTGTAAAGTCATTTAACTTCTTGGCTTGAGATGTTAGTTTTATTTTACCATTTTTAGAAGTATCATTGCCTGATAATAGGCAGTTAAAATCACCTGTTGCTATAATTTCCCCTTTTGCATTAAAGTAATCAGGTCCAGATATTTGTCAGTATATTTAGTACTCAGTCCTGGTATCCAGTATGTATTAATCAAAGTATAATACTTCCTATTGATTTCCTAAATAACCATGCTTAGCATCCCATCTTTATCTGAAATTGTATCCATAATTCTTGGCATAGTATAAGTATTTTCCATAGAATAAGAGTGCCCCTTCTCTTAGTCTTAAAACATGAATCAGCCAGAATGGTATAGTCATTGAATGAGTATTTTTGTAGATCTTTTTTTTAATTGATGGGTTTCCTGTAAAAAGATGATCTGGGCTTTATGCATTTTGATATAGTTAAGCAAAACAACTCTTTTGACATTATTGTTCAAACCATTAATATTTAATGATAAACATTTATAAGCCATTGACTATAATGTGTATGCTATTACTAACTGAAAGACCTTTCTTCCATGTTGACTTGAAATCTACTGAAAACTTACTTATCATGGATGCATAACATGTATTAAGCACTACTTTCAAAAAAACCCAAACTATTTACAAACATATATATGAAACATAACATTTCTGGTTTAGTTTAAAACTTAACAAAACCATCCATCCACCACCTCTCCAGTATCAAAAGACACAAATTATCCATCTCTGCTTAAAATATAGTATAAAAACAAAAAAAAGCATTATGAAAGCAACTAAATAAATCTGAATCCATGAAATATACATTAGAATGAGAGTGTCTAATATATCTGAAGCTATATGAATATGTCACATATGATAATAGCTCCTCTAATACATAGATATGCCAGAAATACACATCGGATCAAAGTATATATAAACATTAGAAGTTGAAGGTTAAGAAGATTGTCATTGTTTCCAAGACATTTCAAGAAACATCAGATAATTTAACCATTTTGTCAGTCATCTAACATTTTTCATGTAAGGATCTGTTGAGAATATATAACACTTATTACAACATAACTATTATATTTTGCAATTATACACAAATTACTCATATGTATTAACAATATCTATGTTGACATCTTTCATCAGGAAGGCAGGAGATAGACAGAGAAAAAAGGGGCCTCACAACCCTCTGTTTAGTTACTAAAGGTTTAGTTATATAAGTCTGATATTAATATGCATAATGAGTTTTCTAATGCAGCTCCTAGTTCACTTGATGTCATTTAGTTACTAATAGTGTCATTGAATCTGCAGAATGTATGCATCTATAAGAGAACACAGGCATTTTCAAAGGGGTTAAACACTTTTATCAGAACTATTTACCATTTAAAGTATCTAGTGAAGGATAACAGAATTTGTAGAGAAAATAATTCTAAGCACAACCATTTAACAAGTTCAAAAGGTCAGATTATGTCATCACTGTGGTTTTCTCAGGCTGCATCTTCATAAACTTGTTAAAAATATATTTAAATAGGCTCATGCACAACAGACGTTGTCTCTAGTGAAGAAAAAAAAACATATTTGGTGGGAAATTCAGACCTTGAAGTTTTTAGAGTTTACGGAAAGCAAAAGAAAAAAAAGCACTCAAGCTGCCTTGTCAGTGCATGTCATGAATCTCCACAATGAGAACAGTCACACAGACCATTAGTTTCCTCACAAAACATCAACATCATGAAAACATTAACCCTTTCATATAAAAACAGCTATTTAGAAGTAACAACAGCTGCCTCAAATCTGAAATCATATTATAACATTTCAGTCATTTACCCACCAGTTAACCAGGCCAGAGCGAGAGAGAGAGAGAAAATAAGAACCTAGTATATATATATATATATATATATATATATATATATATATATATATATATATATACATACAACTTAAATTTAGCTATCTATAAAACACCAGTAATGTACTGCATTAATGTTTACATGTATCTAAACAAAGAGTCTAAAATATCTAGTTAGAAACATTAATCAGAAACACCTTTTTACCCCACCACTGACCCACTAGAAAAAATGCACTTTGGTATTAAGTCAAATTATACTATTACTGAAGAATCAGAAGACATACATAATCTGTAGTTATTTAAAAGGGAAAAGTATGTAAAGTACTTATAATGGGGAAGAGAGAGAAAAGGAACATTGGTAACAAAAAAGGATAGGAAGAAAGAAGAGAGAGAGAGAGAGAGAGAGAATGTTATTTATATACTTAGCACTATATGTAATTAGAAGAAGTAGCTATAGAAAGGAAAAGAGAAAGTTAATAATAAAAATTATTCACATTACCTTACAGCATACAGACTTTCCAGGATCAAATATATTATGATTCATAAAACAAAGCATTTAAAATTAGAAGGAATTTATTAATTTGTCCTTTAATTTCTTAGTTTTTTTTTTTGCTCCTTCCTTCACAGACCATCCATTTTTTGTTGTCTGTCTCTTCAAACTCTGGGATGACCATTCCATTTCTTTTATGTCCGACAGTATTTCCTTCTTTGGATAAATTCTACTACTTCTTGTAGGGAATCAAAGATCTTCACTCTTTCTGGCAAGGTGATTTCTATTCTTGCAGGAAAAAGAATTTGAGTTTTAATATTGGCTTTTTTCAAGGACTTAATTAGAGGAACACACTCCTTTCTTCTGGATATGACTGTAGAGGTGTAGTCATTGTCAAAATGAATAACTTTTTTACCCATCTTGATAGGGGAATTAGTCCAAGCTGATTTCAGCACTAAGTCCTTGTGTTGCAAGGAGAGAAATCTATTATAGACCTATTGAGGAATTCAGTCTTGTTAGCGCCCTCTTCTTTCTCAGGAATTCCATATATTCTTATGTTATTCCTCCTTGATCTACTTTAAAAGTCTTCCAGTTTCTCATTCAGCCTGGTGTTTTTGTTTCAGAAGAAATTCATTGTGATGTTCATTTTCTGTCACTCTAGTATCTAGGTCAGTTACTGTTTCCTCTAAGGCAAGAATCTGTTCAGATTGTTTTTGTACTATTCCATTTAGAAGTTCCAGTTGTTTACTGCATTCTTCTTTGATAATATCCATTTCGTTTTTGAATTTGTCCATTTGTAGTGACAGTTCTTGGATGTTTGTTATTATAAGATGTAGTTTTTTCTTCACTGCACTATCATGGTGTGGGTTCATCAGGTTGCTCATCTTGTGATCTCCAGTAGAAAACTTCTTGGCAGGAATAATTAAAAATTTCTCTTGACTATGTATTAATTTTTAGAAAATAATAAAGAGTCTATGTTAATCTAACTTTTAGTATACTTTTAGCTAGATCTTTCTAAAAATTAAAGTATATTTCCTGTTAGGATATTAAAATTTAAGCAGAGCTATGGATTTCTGCTGCTATCAGACTGTCATCTTGGCCATGCCCCCAACTGACAGTTTTCTGATACAACATTATTATCATTCCCTGTAATCTGTGGGTTACCTAACAAAGCAGTGTTCTTTTTAGTATGTATTCTCATTGCACTATAAACTTTAATCAGTTCCCTTTTCCTCCTTGTTATTTCTTGTGAACTTCTTCCTTTCTTTCATTTTATTTCTTTTACATGCTGATTCCTTTGACTGCTGAATACTTGTATCCTAAATTCCAAAGTTATCAGTAATATCATGTTTAACAGAGATTAAGTGATCTTTGCTGACAATAGACAGTTCCTTTCCTATGAGTGTTCTATTTCCACTTTGCCTAATATTATTTATCGCATCAGTCCAGTCATTAATATATAACAACAGACCTCCAAGATATCATCAGTAAGTCTAGATTTCCTTCTAATAATGGTAAGCAAATCATCCATCTTTTGACAAGAAGAACAGAGGTCACCAATGTTATCAGGTGTTATCTTTAAATACACACAGCATTTACTACACTGTGCAAGATATTTGTGATTTAACATATCATTAATGGCATACTTATTTAAGGAATCCATTTCAGCTGCAAACAAATAAAGAATTGTAAAACTAAAGGATAATCAAAACCAGTTACCACAGAATTCAAAAAAGATTTTAAGTCAACTTCTATGAGAAAAATCACATAGGCAATAAACAACTAAATATTAAATTACATAAAATACAATCATCAATCTAACTGATCATACCAGTTCTGCCAGTCACACAAATGCTAGATTTTTACATCACACAGCCTGATAAAATTGCCTGGTAAAAGAAGATTTATTTTGATTTATGTCCCTCACAGTAATGTAGATTTTCTGGTAAATCTCTGAGGATTACTGTCATTCAGTAATACCAGTCATTAAAGTTTTATACTTTTATTTGTCTATAAATTGCATGTTGCTGCAAAATCTATTGTTCTGTTTACTTGAAGTGAATTAGAGTAATATTTAAAAATTGCCCCTGATCGTGGACATTTATCCCCTCATTATTTTTGGCTTTGTCTCGAAGTCTTGAGCATGGATATAACACACACACACACACACACACACACACACACACACACACACACACACTTGATCAGACTTGTGGACATACTTACTAGTTCACACTCACATATGCCTTAACATAGACACACACTTCTGTACTGTCCATTCACTACCTAAACCCATACTGCAACCCTTCAGGCAGACACACACACACACACACACACACACACACACACACACACACACACACACACACACACACACACATGCACATACACCCTGTCATCTGTCTCCATTCATACCCCTGCATATATATGCACTTACACTTAACTGTACCATGATTTCTTTTCCAAAGAAGTCAGGGGTGATGGCAGCCTTTTGGCTGAGTTACGTTTCACAGCTGGCTGTCGCTCTTCTTATGTGCATTAAGAAGACTTTGAGGCTTGGATATTGGTTTAAATAGTTTATTGTATACAACTACATCAGGATGATGGCAGGAACATTAAACTTAAACAAATTAACTAACTGACTGACTACATACTTGCATGTTCACTCTCTGGCTGCTCACTCAAAATGGCACTCTTGCTTGCATGTGCTCAGTACTTATATGCATCTGCTAACTCACTGGAAAGCTTCTTAAAGGTATATCACACACACTGATCTGCATCTTCCCTCTTTACTGAGCTGTCTCATATAAACAATGACATTTGAATAGGCATTCAATTATACAGACACTAATAAAGAAACACAACAGTCATGTCCAGGTCCCGTGTATCTGGATCTAGGTTTCGAGATGTGACCTGATCTTGTGACATAATAGTTGGGACTGGGTTTAGCAACAGGTACAGTCACTGGGGAATGTTCTGCTTGAGGAGTTTCAGGGATTTTCTCAGGAATGGGATTTGCTGATGGCATGTTCTCTTGAACAGGAACATTGGACAAGTCACTCTGAGAACTAGATTCTTTGTCACAGGCAAGATGCTGTAACACTGGTTTGGACACTGGTAAGAAATGCTTCTGATTTCATTTGAATTCCATTCCTTGTGATTCCACAATGTACAATCTTGGCTCTTGACACAAACTTTTCACAAATCCAGTATGATCAAAACCTTATATGCATGTGCTGACTCACTAGAAAGCTTCTTAGAGTTATATCATGACTATGGCAATGTATGCAGAAATGGCTCAGCAACATAAATTGACAGCTGCATGCATTTCCGTGGGAGCATGTAGTAAATTGGCAATAACTACTCCCCTGGGTTGCCTCTTCAGCCTGTTCTGCAGTTGGTTATACTACTGTCCATGGTGATGTTTCCACATGGAACAGTAGTGTCTGAATTGGAAAGGGTTACTGTGAAGAATTATCAGCTGACTGTATGGCTTACTACTCATGGTAATCATTGCTGAATCTCAAATTGCACCTTTAACCAGCATGCTTACTTAACCTGGTGTACATCTTTGGTTCCCATTGCCTACCTTGACTGGCAAGGCATTTGACACAATACTATACTCAGGCATTGTTGACAAACTTAAGAGGTTAAGTGAACCCTTATGTCACCCAGTGGATAGCCAGCTGGCTCACAGCAGGACCAAGGAAGTTTGAATTGAGGAGTCAATAGGTTAATAAGTTCATAGGTGTTTACTAGGCTAATGACCACAAGGGCCTTTTTAAGCCTATCCATGCATCCCAAATCTCTGACAAGTTCTGATACCCTTGATAAATGTAAGCAGGCATTTGGGAGATGAACCATTTATAGGTTACTTGTGTCCATTAGAAACATAGGTGCCAAACCAGAGATGGATTTATGGTTTCCCATCCAAGTGTACAAGTTGCACTTGAATTGGGTCAGGAAGGAACTCTGCTTCACTTGGATGGGGAGCCCTGTTCCATAGACGTAGTAGTTTCTGGAATGCATACTTACCTCTTCAGCAAGAGCAGGACCTATTTATATCACAGACAAGGTTTAAGTCTTTAGAATGGGTAATGCTGGTACTGTTTGTTTTCTGGATATGCAGGAGGTCCATCAGAGTAGGGTCTGACAATGCCCTGTATGCCAGACATAGATTTCTACTGAAAAGATTGTAGGAGACAGAATACAGGGATAGGGCCTTGAGGTGGTCTGCAAAGGACATTTTACTTATACCCTGTATTCTTTTAGTGAGGAGCCTCTGTGGACATTCCAGTTGTTGGATATACCTGGTTAGAAACATGCCAAAGGGGTCATTGTACTCCATGATATGTCTGATGAATGCAGAATACAGTGGAACAATGGCCTCCTTGGACTTAGATGCTGTACCTTTGTTTATAAGTTGCTCAATATAGAATGATTTCCTCACCACTGTAGACACATTGTGGTCAAATGCTAGATTACAATCTATGTGTGTCCCTAATTCCCTGACTACTGGCTCAACCCTAAGGGGTGTGCTGTCAATATGATCGTTACCAGAGATGGATGACTTCCCAAAGGATACTATTATGCATTTCTTGGCATTTAGTTTTAGTCCTTGGTTCTGCCACCAGTTGTTTGTCTGTGTCAGCCCCTCCTGGAGGACATTTGTCTCAGTGTGAGCTTTAGTGACAGCTCCTAATTTGCAATAATCTGCAAATGTAGTCGGCCAGAGAAAAGTGACATCGGCCTTGAATTCAGAGAAGTAAATGCCAAAAATGAGTAGTCCAAGGCGTGATCCCTGAGGGATTCCACTTGTGACTTGCCTCTTTGTAGAGGTGGAGTCCCCATTTCTAACTTCCTGGATCCTGTCTGTGAGCCAGTTGGCTATCCACCGGGTGACATATTGGTTTGTACCATACCTCTTGAGTTTGTCAACAATGCCCTTGTGGGATATTGTGCCAAATGCCTTGGCCAGGTCAAGGTAGGCGGTATGAACCATTTTGCCCTCATCCATTGCTTAGGTGACCTTCTCAAAGAAGTCCAACAGGTTGAGTAGACATGATCTGCACTTGACGAAACCAAACTGGGTTGGGTCCAGTGTCTGAAGGTTTACTATCTCTCTATTGATCATCTCCATGATAATTCTTTCCATAGATTTTCATATAAGACTAGTGAGACTTATGATTCTGTAATTTCCAGGGTCTGTAAATGGCCCACCTTTGTGGAGAGGGCTGACTGTTGCCTTTCTCCATTCATAAGACATGAAACCTGTTTGGAGGCTACAATTATATAATAATTCCAGAGGGCCCGATATGTGATATTATATGCTATTTAGAAAGCACCCTGGGATATTGTCTGGGCCATTGATGCAGTGTTCTTGGTCTTAGAGAGAGCATTAAGAACCTATTCCCTAGTGATAGAATGGGGATTTATATTTGATGATATTTCCAAAGGAAAGGTTGAGGGAGAAAGAAGGGTAAATTTGGAGCTGAATTTATCAGCCAGGAGGTTTGCTTATGTCTTCTGGCTCAGTATAGATGGCTCCATTTACAATGAGCTCTGCACACAATTGTGTATTGCCTTTGAGGTTGCGGACATAGCTAAAGAAAGCTTTGTTGATTGTTGTTGGCCTGGGAGGCCAAACTTAACTCAAGTTTGGCTTTGGTAGACTTTATTTGTCCTCTGAGTTTTTTGTTTAGTTTGATGAGAGTGATTTTATCCTGCTTGGTGTTTCACCTTCTAATTTTTTTCATGATTTTCTACCTTCTATTATACAGCCTATTGATTTTATGATTCCACCAGGGTGGCTTGTTTTTTGAGTTAGTTCTGTACTTCTTCCTGGTTGGTATAGCTGCCTCTATACAGCTAGTAACATGCTTGTACAGGATTTCTGTGAACAGTTCTGCATAGGCAGCAGTGTTTGCAGGATTTATGGGGACTTGAAATTTTGCCAGGTTCTCACTTAATCACAGGAGGTTAACCTTAGAATAGTTCTTGAATTTTCCAGGTTTTGCTGGAGGTCTAGGTTTTATTTTTACTTCAAAGGAAGACAATTTTGTGGTATGATCTTACTAGGGAAGGAATTACAGTGTGTGTGTGTGTGGGGGGGGGGGGGGGTGCAGCACTCTCCATTATTAGTGAGGACTAGAACCAGTATGGTTGCACCCCTGCTTGGTGTATTGACTATCTGGTCCAGGGAGTTTGTGTTTACAAAATTCAGAAATCTCTGTGCATGTGTATTTGGTGTTGTGCAGGATTCACAGTTAATAGTCGGTTACTTAAAGTCACCCATGAATATGGTATTGGGTTGTTGGGTTAGTGTCTCTAATAATACATGCTGTGGGTTTCCTGGGTCATAGAGGGGGACCTGTAACTTGCAAAAAAGTGGTATTGGACTTTACCTATGGTGATTTGCATATGGAGCAGCTCAAGTGCATTGTCCTGTTTGACCAGCCTTGAAGTATATTTATCTTTGATGTAAATAGAGACATCTCTATCTTTATTCCCTGCCTGTGAAGTAGCTGGCCTAAATGTGTGGAAGGCATTATAATCTAGTACTGTTGGTGTGCTGTCCGTGGCTTTAAACCATGTCTCAGTGACCACACAGATGTCAGCATTCTCTAGGGTAATGAGAGCGTCTAGGGAGTGGAGTTTTTTATTTAAACTCCTAGCATTGAGCAGTAATACCTTTAGATTTTCACCTCTTCAAAGAGGCCAGTCACAAGCAGAGTCCATCAGAGATCAGTCCTAGGAACGGTCCTTTTTGGCATTTACTTCTCTGAAGTCAAGACCAATGACAATGGCCTCTGGCTGACTAAATTTGCTGATGATTGCAAATTAGGAGCTGTTGTAGAGTCACCAATTGAGTCAAGTGTTCTCCATGAAGGGCTGATGAAGACAAACAACTGGTGTCAGAGCCATGAACTAAAACTAAATGCCAAGAAATGCATAATAGTATCCTTCAGGAAGTCATCCACCCCTGGTAAGTATCATATAGACAACACACCCCTAAGTGCTGACTCAGTAGTCTGGGACTTGGGGACACAAACAGACAATAAATCAGCCTTTGACCATCACAAGGCTATGGTAGTGAGGAAATCATTTTATGTTGTTCAACTTATAAACAAAGGTATGGCATCTAGGTCTAAGGAAGTCATTGTTCCACTGTATTCGGCATTCATCAGACCTGTCATTGAGTGCAATCCCCTTTTTGGTATGTACCTAACCAGACATATCCAACAGCTGGAATGTCCACAGATGCTCCTCACTAAAAGAATATGGGGGTAAGCAACATGTCCTATGCAGACTGCCGCAAGGCTCTATCCCTGTATTTTGTCTCCTATGGGTTGTTGTGCAGAGATCTATACCTGGCGTACAAGGCATTATCAGACCCCACTCTGATGGGCATCCTGCATATCCGCAAAACAAAAAGCACCAGAATCACCCATTCTAAAGAAGTAAACCTTGCCTGTGATATAAATAGGACATGCTAGAGAAACATGTATGTATCCCAGAGACTACCACTTCTCTGGAAGAGGCTCCCCTTCCATGTGAAGCAGAGTTCCTCCTTAACCCAATTTAACTATAACTTGGAAAACTGGATGGGGAACAGGAAATTCATCCCTGGTTTGGCACCTGTGTCTGTAATGGACACAGGCAGCCCATAAATGGCTCATCTCCCACAACCTCACTTAAACTTATCAAGTGCACCAGAACTTTGTAAGAGATTTGTGATGCCTGCCTAGGCTTAGAAAAGCCCCAGTGGTCATTATCCTAGTACACACCTATGAACCTATGAAAAACTAAATTACCTTCCATTACTGCTTCTCTATTAGCCCTTAGTCTTGCTTATCCCCTGTAATGCCTCATCCTATAGTATTTCTTAAATTACTCTTACCTATCTTACACACCAGTCTTCTCTCTATACATTCCCAATACAATGTTTGTATATTAATGTTTCTGAATACAATACAAATTTTATTACTCTGACTACTATGCTGTGCATTCAGTGAAACTGTATTATAAAGAATTTTATGATAAATATTGATTGCACTAAATTTGTAACCATGGAGATTTTCTTCCCTGGCCTTGCTGAAAAAGGGCACCTGTGTCCACTTGGAATTTCCCAGTAAACAAATGTCAATCAATAATAAATAAATTACTGCCAGGTGTTAATTGTGCAGGAGTACAATACTGACATTGTTTTATTAAGCTCTGAGAATACTGTGGCTTTTTAAATGAATGCTGGTACTGTAATTGTAAACACTGCACTCTTGCTGTGTGATGAGTTAACTGTACAGTAAATGACTTTTTGCAATAGTAGTACAGAGCCTACTACAGTTTTAGAGGAGAAGAGCTTTTATTTCACCTTTGGAAGCTCATTTTTTGTCCTCCTCAACTTTGATTTGAGCAAGATACCAGTTCAGGGAAAAGCACATGGCTACAAACTGACCTACCTACAGTTGTGGTCCATATTCAAATACTTCTTACAGGTCAGCAGTCTAGGGTTTGAAGATTGTGACTGTGGAGAATAATAAACAGGATGATCCTCTTGGAGAAACACAACAGATGATTCTTTTCTGTAATAAATTTGTACTCTTCGGGTCAGATAAGACAATGATATGGAATGCATTTGTTGAATTCTCTTTTTTCTTGGTCATGAAGCAATACTTTTTTCTCCAGATGAGTAACTACCGGATCTGGGTGTTCAAACAAATTCTGTCCTTCCTTTATGATAAGGTTATGATGAGCAGGAAATAAAACAGTTTCAATGATTTTTTTTTTTTTTGCTTCAACAGTTGGGAGCATTAACCGCCATACATTCTCCTTTTCAGATTTTTGAATCTGGCCTCACTACTCAATGTGTAGAAGCATGCTGCACAAAATAGAACATCTTTTCCTCAGAACAAAATAAACCTGACAATCTCTGTCAGCAGTTGAAACAACTTGGCAGTTAGAGGCAGTGATCTATGTGCCCCTTTAATGCTCATCTTCCTGATAAGGATCAGATTCAAAGCTGCAGGTGACCAAGCTTCTGGAAGTAAAATGCAAGGTTTCTCAAAACTCTTTCAAGCCTAATGTTTCCTTTTAGGTGCATTTTCTTTCTTTTCATAGTTTCATAGTTTCATAGTTTCATAGTATAGTACTAGGCTATCTGCCCTGGGACATTTGTAAGCCTAGCCATAGTGATGTGGCATTTGCCACCTCATGAAATGGTATAAAAATGTACAGAATAAATTTAGAATACTGTGTCTAGTAGTGACACAATGAAGGTCCCCCTATATAATGGAATTAGTTTACTGTGCCCCTGTCTAGCAGTGACACAGATGTGACCCCTGGGGTAAACTTACGATCTCCCATCCACTCATCAAGATTTCTCTTGAAAAGAGTCGGTGAGGGGCTCTGCCTAATACGAACTGGGATCTTGTTCCAAAGCATGGGAAGCCTCTGGGTTATGAATCTATCCCTCCAGCATGTCCTATTCATACTTGTGCCGAGGTTTAAGTCTTTAGCTCTCATGGTCCTGATGGACTTGGATTTTTTGAGGTGGAGCATGTCCATCAGATCCTGATTGGACATGGCCTTGTACGTCAGGCAGAGATCACCTCTGAGCAGGCGGTATGATACTGAATAGAGCTGAAGTTTCTTTAGTCTGGCAGAATAAGACATATGTTGGAGACCCTTGATCCTCTTGGTGAGGTACTTTTGTTTTCTCTCCAGCTGTTGCAAATGCCGTGTGAGGTACATACCAAATGGGGCATTGTACTCAATCATGGGTCTGATGAGGGAGGAATATAGGGGTACAATGAAATCCTTGGATCTGGATGTGAATCCCTTCATGATGAGGTGTGCAAGGTAGAATGTTTTTCTAACCACTTTGGCAACGTGGGTATCAAATGAGAGGTCGCTGTTGACTTGGGTCCCTAGGTCTCTGATTACTTTTTCAGTACTCAGTGGGTTGCTGTCTATGTGATAATTTGTGGGTACTTTGTTTTTCCCAAAGGGGATGACTATACATTTTTTGGCATTTAGTTTAAGGCCGTGACTCCGGCACCAGTTGTCCGTTTCTGTGGGGCCTTTTTGTAGGATGTGTGTGTCTGCTGGTGTATCGACTATGGTGCCTAGTTTGCAGTCATCTGCGAACTTTGTCAGCCACAGCCCTCCCGTGTTTGCTTTAACATCTGAGAAATAAATGCCGAACAAGAGGGGTCCCAGGACAGATCCCTGTAGGACACCACTTGTGACTGGCTTTGAGTCTGACATTGCTCCAGCGATTTTAACTTTATGGGTTCTGTCCTTTAGCCAGTTTGCAACCCATCTAGTGACATAAGGGTTTACATTTAAGCTGTTGAGCTTATCTATGATGCCTGAGTGGGGTATTGTGTCGAAGGCCTTAGCCAAGTCCAGGTATGCTGTATGGACTGCTTTGCCCTCGTCAATGGCTCTAGTGACTGTTTTGAAAAAGTCAACCAGGTTTAAAAGGCAGGATCTGCCCTTTACAAAGCTGAACTGGGTGGGGTCAAGTGTCTGTAGGTCCCCTATGTCTCTGTTTATGAGTTCCATAATGATTCTTTCCATGGCTTTGCAGACCAGGCTGGTTAAGCTTATGGGGCGGTAGTTTCCAGGGTCTGTAGAGGACCCCCTTGTGGAGTGGGACCACTGTTGCTGTACACCAGTGTTCAGGTACATATCCTGAAGTAAGGCTAAGGTTAAATAGCATTTTTATGTGTGGGTTTAGCTCCTCTTGGAGTTCACGTAACACGCACCCCGGGATACCATCAGGTCCCATTGATGCTGTGTTTTTTGCTTTGTTTAGGGCGGTTCTCACTTGGACATCTGAGATGACAGGGAGATTACATTCAGCTGGGATAAGTATTTCTTCTTTTGGGGTGAAGGAGGGGAGAAATTTGCACTGAACCTGTCAGCCAGAATGTTGGCAATATCTGTGGGTTCAGTGTATTTTTTATTGTTGTGAACCAACTCTGAGCATATCTGAGGGTTTCCGCCAGGTTTCTAACATAGCTGAAGAAGGCTTTGTGGTTATCTTTAGTGTCCTTAGCAATTTTTCTCTCAAAGTTGGCATTGGATGTTTTTATGAGAGAACGTAGTTTTCTGCTAATGTTGATCAGAGATGTCTTCCCTTCATGGGATTTTGCTCTGACGTGCAGTAGCTTCCTTCTTTTGTTATACAATTTGTTTATGGCTGAGGTCCATCAGACAGGATGCTTACCTTTGGTGGAGAGGGACTTGGATTTGTTTGGGATTGCATGATCCATGCATTCTTGGAGATGTCCATAGAAAGCATTTGTGAAGGATTCGGCATTGTGGGATGTGGTATCCACTGGCACAGTGGGCTTAAAGGATACCATCTCAGTCTTAAGAAGAGTGAAGTCTGCTTTTGAGAAGTTTTTCACTGTGGTCTTTTGTGCTGGGAGTGGAGGTGGGATATGTATATCCAGGGTGATTAGTTTGTGGTCAGATCTCACTAGTGAGTGGTATACTTCTGGTGTGGACCATTTTGTCCCCATGTTTGCGATGATCAGGTCTAGTATATTATCTCCCCTAGTGGGAGAGGTGACTAATTGTTCCAGTGCATTTGAATTTATGAATTCCAGGAACCTTTGGGCTAGGGTATTAGGGCTAGAATAATGTACCCAATCTATGTTTGGGTAGTTGAAGTCCCCCAGTATGATGGTATTTTGTGATACATTCATATCCTCCAATGTCTTCAGGAAGGCTGAGTGGAGTTCTTGAGATTGGGAGGGTGGTCTGTAACATGCTACCAGTTGTATAGCAGTTTTGCCTATGGTTAGTTGCACCTGTATGGTCTCTGATGCTTCATGTGTTGCTACTAACCTGGAGGTGTGGGTGTCCTTTATGAATATGGACACACCCCTCCCTTTGTGGTTCGGCCCGGGTTTTGGGGCCGAAAAGCATGATACGAGGTATAGCCCGGTAGCACTGGGGTGCTCTCAGGAGCCTTGAACCAGGTTTCAGTTACTGCACAGACGTCGATGTTCTCCATGCTGAGGAGTGCATCAAGTGCCTGCATCTTGAGATTTAGACTTCTGGCGTTGAGCAGCATTACCCTTAGTTTTTTTCCATTGTTGTTTTCTAAGGAGGTGGGTTTGTCTTTTTAGCCTTGCCTAAAAAAAGGCACTATGGGGGTGGCAAGAACCTTAGCCAATATCCGGAAGCCCAGTGGTGACAGGTGTAAGCCATCCCTTGCTAAGCAGCGTGGCTTGTCCAGCATGTCATCCCAGGCAGACAGACATTGGATCCCCTTAGAATGACACCAGTACTTGAGCCAATTGTTAAAGCTGATCATCTTGTCTTTGTATTGTGGTATCATTCTTGGTGAGGGCAAGATGCTGCTCAGGGTCAGGGTCATACCAGCCTGGGCTACATAATCGGAGAGCTCCTCTATGTCTCTTTTCATGTAGTCCAGGGAGGTACGTCTCAGGTCATTCACACCAGCATGGACAATGATGGAGTCATATTTGTACTTGCTTTGGAGTGACTTGAGTGCGTGTGTTATGTGGCGGATCCTAACTCCTGATAGACAGCTCACAGCCACCTTCTCCTTGTTCAGCCTGGTCAGCGGGACATCAGTGTGTCTAACTATAGAGTCACCTATTACTAGTGTATCAGGCAAGGTGTTTGGCCTTAAGGGCTGTGATTGGTTGACACACTGCTTTATTGAAGTATGTGTTGCATGTGTTTTGTTTTGAGGTGGTGGATTTTTGGGTGTCTGCTTTGGGAGCCTCTGTTGTTTTGGTAAGTTTTTTATTAGAGCCTCCGAGTATGTCTTTGTGTTTTTATGTGTTTGGTTTGCAGTTGTGGTAGGTCTATGTGGGACTGGGATTGTTGTGTGTGCTGCTTTATTTATCATTTTCCTCCATTTCAGTATGTGCATTATTACATGCATGGCACACCAATCTATCCTGGTGATGAACCCCTAGAAGTTAAAAAAGCTAAAACCACATAACATTTATAATGTACATAAGTATCAGCCCAGTACCAGGAGTTGCGGCTCAAATGTGTTATTTAAACATACCAGTCAAGAATATATTTTATCATGTTTACCCACCCATTTTACACCCTTTATAATCCTGATCAAATCTCATTTGTCTTTTTCATGGTAATGTGCAAAAATGAGAAAAAATGTTATGATTGATAAATGGATGTAGGGTAACTAGCTGTAACCTCAAGAGCTATTAGTTTATTATTTACTGTTACTTAATCTCCCTAACCCTAAGGAACAAGCACATCACTATGAGCTGTTTGTTGCAGGATCCACAGGATTTCATTCCACAGCAACTATTTCTTTCTATGATTGCTGCTTTTATTCCCCTTAAGAGACGTCAGTTCCTGCTCCATTATATACTTTGTAATATTAGAGTATCTCACATTTTAGGCAATTCCTAGGTTTTCCACTTTCTGGATATTGCCTTTTTAGAGACAATCCATAGGAGTAATACAAGCTCACTCAGATCTCAGGAAATTAAGGTCAACCACATGGTTTAATAAAAAAAAAAGCTGCTTCTTTACTTTTCCATAAGTTACCAAGAATAAGATATGCTATCTGTTTTAGGACAGTGTGAAGTCCCTTCAGTTTACGGCAGCTCTAAAATATATGTATCCAGTTAACTACTACATCTAAATTGCATTTCCAGCAAATGGTATAAATGTATTTTGCTGAGTTTAAGTGGTGTGTAAAACTATTTGTGTAAACACTTTCACTCAAATATTCAAAATGACCTGGTCTTTGTTACTTTCCAAGAAATGTTGCACATATCTTGGCATCTGTCATTTAGATTTACTAGTCCCATTGCTCTCTCCACTTGGTCATTAGAGCCCTGGGACACCTGCCTTCCTTATCCTGTCACAATGCTTTATAGATCCTGCTTGCCCATTTGTTGCTATTCACTTGAGATGACTTGGCTTCAATTAAAAGTTAAATTAGTTGTTTTTTTCTCATCCCTTTTCAGCAATCTTTTATTGTATTTCTTGAGTATAGCCATGATCCCTCAGTATATTATCCATTTTCCTTCCTGCACTATTTCCTCCCCTGTCATTCTCCTTCCTTCAATATGTAGTTGTTCCTAATAAAGAAGTTTTGTACTCACCATAACGTTCCATCTGAGTAGGTAACTTCATTTGTCAGCAACCTGTAGGTATCGGATCCATCCTGGATCTGAGCCGGCAGCTTTCCAAGCTAGAGATCTGAGCTCCAAGCTCCTCCCCCTTACCCATAATACCCTGCTACCTCCCTCCAGTCCTCAGATCGAGTTTGCCCAATTACCAGACAACACCAAGACAAACAATACCGGAACATCCTAACCTGATGCATACCAGGACTGAATCATTCTATCGTTCAGGTAACGAAAGCCCGGTTAGGGGGAAGGAGGGGGGGGGGTCGGTTGCTGACAAATGAAGTTACCTACTCAGATGGAACGTTATGGTGAGTACATAACTTCTTTATCTGAAGTAGTTAACTTCATTTGATCAGCAACCTGTGGGACAGAGTCCCCAGCTACCAAAAAACTTGGGAGGTCCTCAAGGAAGAATATTCCGGAGCACTGCAGAGCCAAAGGCCGCCCTCCATCTGGATATCAGATCTAATTTATAATGTGAAATAAAGGTATGAGAAGAAGCCCAAGTAGCTGCAGAACAGATGTCATCCAAGGGAACTCTTGACCAAAACGCAGCAGAGGTAGCCATAGAATGGGTAGAATGAGCATGAACCCCCAAGGGCTCTGGCCGACCAGAAATTTTGTATGTGAGCAAAATGCAGTGAGATATCCATCTAGCTAGTGTCACCTTCATTACTGGTTTACCCAAGGATGGCTTAGCAAAGGAAACAAAGAGCTGCTCCGACTTGTGAGAAGCAGCTGTTCTGTGCAAATAAAAGCGCAATTGTCTATGCACATCTAATGAATGCAGTCTGTACTCCCCCTTGTTCTGATAGTTAGGGAAGAAAACAGGCAGATTAATGGATTGGTTGCTGTTAGCCTCAGAAGCCACTTTAAGTAAAAAGGAAGGATTAGTCCTGAGAGATACTCTGTCCTTATGGAAGGCAAGATACGGGGTTTAGTACAAATGGCCTGAAGCTCAGATAACCTTCTAGCTGAGGTAATAGCAATTAAGAAGGCAGTTTTCCAAGACAAGAACTTTAAGTCAACAGAAGCTGCAGGCACAAAGGGCGGACCAGTTAGAGCCTAAAGGACTAAGGTTAAGTCCCATGGAGGAACCACATTCTTGACAGGAGGTCTTAAAAGAAAGGTGCCCTTTAAGAAAGTCTTACAGATCTTAGTGGAAGCTAAAGGACCAAGATTGTCCCCAATGTGGAAGTGGGAAATGGCTGCCATTTGAACCTTCACAGTAGAAGAACTGGCCCCTTGATGGAAAATGTGAGATAGAAATTCAAGTACTGCTGGAATGGGACCCATAAAAACGTTCAAATTCCTACGCCAGGCCCAGATGGAAAAACATTTCCATCTACTGTTGTAGACCTTCCTGGTAGAAGGCTTATGCACCGCTACCAGGATAGATTTAACTGCAGACGAGATACCGGGAGCCCTAGCCACTAACAGAACTGGATCAACCAAGCCAAGAGCTTGAGGTTGTCCAGATTCGGAGTTTTCAATCCCGAAGGATGAGAGATCAGATCCGGAATGGGATCCAAGATCCAAAGAGGAGTTATGAGATGAGACCGTAGGTACGGGAACCAGGTTTGATGAGGCCAGAATGGGGCTATGAGGATAACCTTGCTCCCCAACTGACGAGCTTTCTGTAAGAATTTTGTCATTAACAGGAGAGGAGGATAAGCATAAAGAAGACCGGATGGCCAAGCATGAACTAGAGCATCTCTGGGGCTCTCCCCCGGCAGGGGAATTAGAGCAAAAAACTCGCTGCACTTTGCATTCAAAGGTGATGCAAAGAAATCACAGCAAGGTTGACCCCATTTGAGAAAGATCTGTTTTGCTACTAAGGGGTTCAGAGACCACTTATAAGGCGAGAGGATAGTTTGACTCAGCTTGTCCGCTAAAATGTTGGACCGACCCGGAATGTGTGTTGCTAGCAGAAAATGGTTGGTGGATATCGCCCACTCCCAAACTCTCATAGCCTCTCGGCAAAGAGGGTAAGACCTGATCCCCCCATCTCTTGATGTACCAGACCACTGACATGTCTGTCTGAATTGCAATAGTCCCCGGTGGAAGAAGGGCATGGAGAGCTTACAATGCTAGAAGCACTGCCCTCATCTCCAGAACATTGATATGCAGAACGGTCTCTGTTTGAGTCCACCTGCCTTGGACAGTTCTGCCCATGCAATACCCCCCCCCCACCCCAGGCGAGAAGTGTCTGTGGTCACCGTGGCTTGGGGTTGAGGCCTCAAAAATGGCCACCCTTCCTGAAGCTCTCGGGAATGGAGCCACCAAAGTAGGGAGTCCCTGCAAACTCTGCTGAGGGTAATCGAGGATGGACCACTGGACCTGTAAGGTCCATTGAAGAACCCTCATGTTCAAGCGGGCTATGGGTGAAAGGTTGATAGCTGCTGCCATGGACCCTAGGGCTCTCAGGACTAATTCCGCTGGTGGGGCCAGAGATTGTAGAAGTGCTAAGACATGGAGAGTTAAATTGCGGAGTCTGTCTGATGTCAAGAAGGCCTTGGACTGAAGTGTGTCTATTCTGGCCCCTATGAAGTCCAGGACCTGAACAGGCTGAAGGGATGATTTTTTGTAATTTATAGTGATCCCGAACTGGTGGGCCAAGAGCAGGAAGCAATCCCTGGCTGAGCATAGTAGATGCCTGGTGGGAGCGACGAGGAGCCAGTTGTCCAGGTAAGGAAAGACCTGAATTCCCTGAAGCCTCAGGTGGGCCGCTACAACTGCCATGACCTTGGTGAACACCCTGGGGGCTGGGGTGAGACCAAAAGGGAGGACCCTGAACTGATAATGACTGGCCCCCAACCGAAAGCGGAGAAACCTCCTGGATCGCCTGTATATGAGAATGTGGTAGTACGCATCCTTGAGGTCTATGGAGCACATCCAGTCATTCTCCTGCAGAAGGGCGAGAATAGATTGAAGAGTGACCATCCGGAATTTCTCTTTGGCAATGAACAGGTTCAATGCAGACAGGTCGAGAACTGGTCTTAAGTCCCCCATCTTTTTTGGCACCAAAAAGAACCTGGAGTAATTGCCCGACCCAGACTGGCCTAGGGGGATGTGCTGGATGGCCCTTTTTCTTAGCAGTGTCTTTATATCTAAAGCCACTGCCTCCCTCTGACTGGGTGGAACATCGGGGAGGTGCCTCAACTGAGGGGGAAGATTTATGAAGGGGATAGAGTAACCTTTGGATATTATTCGGAGCACCCAGTGATCTGTCATGATGGACTCCCAATGTGCTAGGTGTTATGAGAAATGCCCCCCGACTGCCTCCAGAGAGGAGCAGTCGGGCAACCCCTCAGGGTTGCTGTGCGGGTTGGTCGGAAAAAGGTTCTCTCGAACCGAAATTCTTCGGTCCCCCTCTGGGCTGGCGTCCACCTTGTCCTCCCCTGCCTCTGAAGGATGAAGGGACCGGAGTGTAATGGGACTGCTGAGATTTCTGGAACCACATCTTCCTTTGTCCTCTCTGGTTCATGGAAAAGGACCTTTGAGGAGCCGAGAAGTGGATTCCGATGGCAGACAGCGTCTTCCCATCTTTCTCACTCTGGAGCAGCGTATTGCAGATGGTCTTGCCAAACAGCATAGAACCATCAAAGGGAGCATTCGTGAAGGACGCCTTGAAGGGTTCCGCAAAGTCGGAGCCAGGCGTGACGCCGTAAGATGAAGCCTGCTCCGCTGGCAATAGATGCCCCTTCCGTGGCATGGGAGAGAAGCATCATAGATGTGTTGGATATCGATTTTAGAGTGGCCATGCGAGCCAAGAAAGTTTGTTTGTCCTCGGCCGACATGGACTCCGGGGGAGACCCAGTGTACTCTTTTACTAGATCCCGCTGAAGCCTAATCACATGTGCCAAGTAATTCAGTGCCCTTATGGAAAAGGTGGTTGAAGCAAACATCCGCTTTCTGATGCAATCCATTGTCTGAGACTCGTTGTCGGGAGGATGGACCGAGGGACTATCCTGTGCCAGTTTCTTCTTGGTGGCAACCACCACCACCATGGCATCTACCGGGGAACCTTTACTCCACGCTGTCTTGTCTGTCGGGGGACTAAGGATCTTATCTGGTCTCCTGGGGGTTGGCTCTACAGTGTCCGGCTCCTTCCACGCCCTGGTAGTAATAAGGTCTACCAGGGGGTCAGCCGGAGGGGACACCCAAGAGGTAGACGGGCCTGCGTCAAACACCTCCAGAAACACTGACTCATCCGAGGAAAGCTTCTGGGCTGACCAACCCCGTCTAATGCACAGCATCTCCCTAATGTCTCCAAAGGAGATGTCCTCTGGGGGTGACCTGGGGGAACCTTCCACTTCCTGCAAGTCAGAGTCTTCCATGAGGGACTTGGGGGATTCCAAGTGCCTCCTCTTACAGTTTCGTTTGTGAGGGACCTCCTCGGTGGGACTGTCCGAGGAGGGCTCACCAACGGGGTCATGCTCCTCTACAGGAATTAGCTGGGGCATAGATGCAGGCTGTCCCTGGGGCCGGATGGTGGAAGACAGGCCCATCTGTGAGGGAATGGCAGGTGGATCCAAAGCACGAGCCGGGGACCTTGAATCCCTCGAGAGGACCCTCTCCACCATGTCAAAAGCCAAAATGAATCACTCTCCCTGGGATCAGAGAGCAGCCCCCTCAGACCCAACATGTGGATCAGCACCAGAGCCGAAACGATTGGACCCGAAAGGGAAGTGTGCTCCGACCACATCAGAGCCGAAGACACACTCACCCCTCCGGATCTGAGGCTTGGCTCATGGCCCCGAGAGCTCGGATCCAAAAAGGGACCCGATAAACTCGAAGGTAAGGCCAGCATTGAAGTAGCGATTACTATCGGTGCCGACTCCCTGGCTCTGAGGCTACTCGGATCCGACGACTCTGAAACCCGATAATGGATCGGAGAAGGAGAAATGGGGGCAAAGAAGGGGGCTGAGCTCCCCCCGGAGGGGGGGGGAGGCAAGAGCACTCCCATCTGCATCTGGGCCTGAAGGAAACAACGCATCATCCGGTCCATGTCCATGTCAGAAAGCCTTCTCTTAGACCTAGAAGAGGCCACCAAGGCTGGCCGGGAAGGCCGCCTCGATGACCTTGAAGGTGGCCAGGTCTCCTCCTCCGGCTCCGGAGAGAAACGTGGGGAACGGTGCCGAGAGGGGGAGGACACAGGAACCTTCAAGGGAGAATAGAGATGCTTAGCTGGCGGGGCCGAGGGGGCTGAATCGGCCCGCCGCTTGTGGCTCCTATGTCTCTCCCTGTCTTTGTCTCTCTCTTTCTCCCTCTCTCTATCTCTCTTCTCTTTCTTTCTAGGGTCCCTCTCACCCTGGGACACAGTGAGAGGTTGAGTCCCAGCCAGGGTAGCAGGAACCGTTGGCTGAACAGCCGCAGCTGCGACTGGCGCCACTGAGGGAGAGGAGGAAGAAGTAGAATCCGTGGGTAAAAGGCCCGCTAAGATTAACTTGTTCCTCCTGTCTCTCAGAGCCTGGGGGTTAAAGGCAGCACATATCTGGCAGCCTGATGTCAAATGTGCAACCCCCAGGCTAAGAACGCACTGAGTGTGGCCATCGGCTGGGGACAGCTTATGGCCACACTCAGAGCATTTGGAAAAGATGGCCTTAGGGCCTTCAGCTATGTCTACCACAATTACACTCCCTAACACACAGATAAGGGGAAGGGGAATACACTAAAGTTAAATTAAACTAAATTAAACTAGTCTAAGGGATCAACTATCACACACACACACTTTTTAAACTGGTAAAAAGGTAGAGACAATTCCTATCCTTATCTTACCTAATCGCAAGGAGCTCGTTACTCGTGCTTACAGAAGCCGCGGCAAACAAGATCTGAGGACTGGAGGGAGGTAGCAGGGTATTATGGGTAAGGGGAGGAGCTTGGAGCATGGATCTCTAGCTTGGAAAGCTGCCGGCTCGGATCCATGACGGATCCAATACCCACAGGTTGCTGATCAAATTAAGTTAACTACTTCAGATATTTTATTTTTCCTTCTTAGATATCCAGTGACTCAGTATGACAGTGTCTAGTTTAAATTCAGGTCACCAAGCAAAGTTGAGCAAAATATTACATTTCAGACGGCTGAAGACAAAGGTCTGTGGCAGAAGGAAACAGGATGATTTTAAGGCTGCAGTTGTTCTACTTATTACCGAAGCTGATTGTTTAATTTCCCAAACTTGCAGCTGCAAGTTTTACTAAAATGCTTCCAGTGACATATTCAGCCACCTGATTTATGGAGAGTAGGTCCAACTAGCAGGAGTCACACTCTGCACAGGGTTCTGAACATGCTATAGCTTGACTTTTTAACCGTACTGTAATAGCACACTAATTTGCCACCATGATGCTGTTCTGGCGTAATGACACTAATCTGAGAAAGACATGCTGAAAATGCTGCCTTCTTTATACTATAAAAGCAATTAATGACTATGAGACAAGGGATAAGTCATATTCACTTCATTGCACTGGACTTGGCAGTCATCTAGATTTGTTTTATGACCAGAGTAATTTCTGAATAGTAATCAGTAGCTCTTCCTGCTGAATATTTTAGTAATTTATTGATTCCACCAAAGAGTTTCTTTCTTAAATGTATATGCATATCTGTGTCTTACTGGTATGTAGGTCTGACAGTTGGTACAGAAGAAGAAAGTTCTGTGCTGTCAGTGGGCTTCAGTTTTTGATTTATTTTGTCTTCCTTTGCTCCTGTGTGACTCAGAACAAGTCACATAACCAGACAATGCTGCTGGGTCACCTCTGAAAAGGGAAATGTTGTCCATTGGGCTTACCTGGACAGCAAATAGATTAAATAAATAAAATGTAAATGACTTACACATTATTATGTGTGGCTTTATTTTTATGCTAAAGATGTCAGTATCACAATCCAGATTAACCACAAAGGGTATAACAATGAGCACTGAGCAGAGGGATCCTATGCTTGTCAGTACATTAGATGTCACATTCCCTAATCAAATTCCCTATTTGTTATAAAAGTGTTTTGAGCAACAGTCACATTGTATTTGGACATATTTGTTTAATGTTGAGTAGTTTACACAATCCATGTATCTGTGTTTCATAAATAAATTTCCCATAAGGAGCATGTTTTAACTGATTTTTATATCAAACAGTATATTTTGGGAAATTAAATGCTTCTTAGGGAACATGAATTTCTTGCCATGCATATCTCAATCAAATAAATAGGTTATGACAGATCACCCAATCATAATCCTGTGTATCATATACAATATGTACACCATAACACCTTCACCCACTAACCACTTACGTTTCAACAGCCAAAATCTAATCTGAGATGGAACTGAAGATAAATCCGATTTCGCATTTTACAAAATTTACTCACAACCATGTTTTCCATAAACATCAAACACAAGAAGAAAACAATTCTGTCAAGAGACTTCACATTTGGATAATGTCTGTAGATAAAGTAGTCAACCCCCATTTTTGCTAAAGAAATGTACTTTTTTCCCCAAAAGTACACTACCCATTAATACTACCAGAAACCATGTTCACAAGTTTCAGCTGTGTTAAAACAGAATAAAGGCCGTGATTCAGGAAAATAGGTCCAAGACTGTGTAAACTGCATACTTTTTACACAGATTATTTTTGCTCCAAGTGTTGTCAACTGGTTTCTGACTTGTGGTTCTGAGACATTATTCAACAAAAAAAAAAAAAAAACAAATATGACTCCAGGACACAATTGGTTTAGTGCTTTCATTTGTTTAATACAGACCTTCCTCAGAAACAGCTATGGCTCACAAACATTACACATTTATACTTATGCTATCATCAATTATGAAAATCAGCCAATAAACCAATCATAATTTTAACTCTTGAACTGCTGATGTAAATACTTAAACATACATTGAACATTGTACACAAATATAACTTTAAATAAAATCTTTTCTTAAAAAATGTATAAGTATCAACAACGTTGTAAAATGTCTTAAAAAGCTGAATGTTCATAAAGTGAGTGAAGTGCATTGTATCTATTTTTAAACTTTAAAAAACACTTAATGGAAATGTTTTCATTGATACCAGGTGCGACATCAGCTCTTAAAATAATCTGCCATTTGTGCATCTAAACAATGCACTAGCAAGACGAAAATGCATATTCACGAAGGCTTGCACGGAGTCTAAGAGTAGTGTAAGACTCCATGCAGCCTTCGCGATCCAGGAACAGCCCTAAAGTCCGTGTAAGAGACCAGCTAAAACGTCTCTTACATGGAGTGGGCGTGGATATGCTAATCACCTCACTTGCAGCTGAATAGCATGCAAATGAGGTAGATTAGTGATCCAGGAAGCCCAAAGCAGCCCGTGTAAGAGCCGTTTTAGCTGCAGAAATGTACTCAGTTGACAACTGAGTACGTTTCTGCAAAAAACACAATGGAGCCATGTCAGCTCCAAATAAAGGGTGCATATGTGTCAGGCAGCATGCCAAAGGCCAAATATGTGGCCATTGGCAAGGTACCCCGATGCAAATCTGAGAAATAAATAATTTTTTTTCGCGATCGCCGTGTTTAAACGAGCGCAGCCCACAAACGGGCTGCGCTGTATAAAACATAAAAATGAAGGTTACAAACCCACAAATGTGGGTTTTATGCAATACATGGGTTTACAATGCAGGGACCAGCAGACCAAAAACAACATGGCCACCGTTTAGTGGTTGCTAAGGGGAAGCTGAGTCTAAGACATGTAACTAAGCATTAGTAGGCAATCTAATGCAAATGAGTGTTAGGAT